>NW_010308481.1:48880-73670 GCF_000700745.2 Antrostomus carolinensis
CTCTGAAATTCCATTTGCTTTATGATCCAGTTCAGTGTAAAAATATTTGTACCTTGAAATCTTAACATTCCTACCCTTGCCTTTTTCCTTCTCATTTATGTTCCAACCTTTTTACAGCCTGGTCAGCCTTTTCAAAATTTCTTTCCTTAATGACCCATCCTTATAAGCTAACATCATGTTTTTGATTGTCATTCCATCTGGACTGATGTTATGTTATTCCCTGATGACCAATTTAATAGCATAGTGTTTCAGTAAAAACAAAATACTAAATGCAAACCATCAAGAACATAAATACTGAAAGAATAGTAAGAAAAGTAAAAGTACAGACACAATAAAGAATATGGAGAATATCTCTCTCTCTCTGTGTGTGTCTTTGCTGAAAACTCAAAATGATAAGCCTTAATTATTTTTGTTCATTTTTAATTTAATATTAAATTATTTTTATTCAATAAATATTATTGACATTAAATAGGAATGGTTAATATAATGAAGTGAAACATTCATGGATAAATGTCTAAATTTTGTGTGTGTTTGTGTTTCTTAATAATTTGTGTCTCAAACTGCAAAAATAAAATGAAAGCATCACTGCAACAGTCTTTTTCTCCTGACTTGAGATGCACTAACAGAGTTTTCTGGTCCTCCTGAAAAGAAAGAACAGAGAGAAGGAGTTGGCTTAATGGCCAAGCACAGGAAGATGAAGTTTACACATTTTACTACAGGCACTGTTATAACAAATGGAGACTTTTGTAGGTAAAGGATGTGGTAGATGCCATTGGATCAACAGATCTTTCTACACTTACTAGTTTATTTCTGTGTTTGAGAAATGACATTTCTGGAGTGGACTGAATAATCACCTTATGTCCAGTGGAAGAGAACTGTCTTTGTCAGTTTCAGTGAAACATGGTAGCTAAAAGCAAATTTCTGTACATCTTCAATGAGGATCCCTTACACATGTACCACAGATATGGCTTTCGTGAAAACCCCTGGCAATATTAGGTTCCCTAAATGACGTGTCCAGGTTCGGTAGTTTGATGTCTGTGCAGGTAATCAGCAAATATCTGAGACCAAACAAAACATTATATGAAACATAAGTAGATATCCCCTTATTTAAATCCAAAGAGAAACAACTAGTTTTGTATTTAGAAGTTTCTGGTTTATGATCCTAAGCCCACCAAACAGTTCTGCCTATGTTTAAATTCAGGCTCAAAAAAGTCCCATTTATATGCAAGATATTACTTTACATATTTAGAATTAAGCTGAAGTTTTCGAATTCAGATGGAGTGAGGTTTATTTTTATAACTTTTTTTTTTATGTATCTTTTTCTCCTTTTCAACTTTTAAAAATGCATTGCAGTTTAACTCAACAGTGCCTTAGCTGAAGGGAAGCCCTTGAAACTAAGTTTTTCTAATGGTTAGGGAGATAGTCCCATTTCTTACTCAGTGTGTGGGTATTTGGGTAGTTGGGTGGATCAGGGAAATATTACCTTGTGAGCAGTATGACTTCCTTCCTTTGTGTTTCCTTCAGCTGAAATTAATCACTCTCTGTGTGTTTTAGCGTTAATGGATTTCAACTGTTTGTGGACTTGAGTAAAAGTGGAATGATGACATGCTGTCTGTGAGACAGTACAGAGCTATTGGTATGTGAAATAATAAATATTCCTAACGTTTACTGGCTGCAAATGATTTCTATAAATGATAACTGCTTAATTCTGTCTCTGCCATGGGAGCTACAATAAAAGCAACACTAGATTTAACTCTTTATGCATTCCTCACCAGACTGTCACTGGTCTTTGCAGTTCTTAAGTTTTTATTTGCATTTGCTTACCCTGTCAATGGACATAGTCTTTCCCACAATCAGTCCTTGAGGATAAACAGGTGCATAGGTCTCATGCAGGATCCAGACCCAATTTATCTACATCTTTTCATGTCCCCTCAATTTGTTTCACCTCAGGAACTACTTGAGGTGCTCATTCATCCCACAAGCTGCACCTGGCAGGCAGACCCCGCTGCAGGTCAGATCCAGAGGTGCCTCCATGAGTCACCCCCTTACCAAATGGTGATGCTGAGTTCTTTTGACAAAGTACAAGGGAATCCAGGACTGATACGGACAAAGACAAGAGTTCTGTGCACTTAATGACTTTTCAGCTGGAACTTTGATAAATCACAGGGGTATGATCCGATGTATCAGAAAGGTGTTATTATGGCAAGGATGTGTAGGCATTAACAATCCTTCTGCCTATGCTAATTTACACAGGGCAATCATCTTCTCCTGCTCTCAGCCAATCTCTTTAACTCTTACTTTCACACTATGACAACTGCTTGAAACGGGCTAAATCTTGTGATCAATTCCCTACTCTTCCTTTCCTTTCTCTTCACTTCTGATTTTGCACAAAAATCATAGGAAACATCATTGAGGTGAAGACAGGTAAGAGACCCTCTCTGCCGAGTCGCCCTCTTCATGCTGGGTTGGCTCCTCTAACTTCTAGAGTGCGTCTCTTGACCCCATACGAAACCAAACAAAACAGCAATGTTTCCTGTTCTTACTGGATTAGATGTAGTCTCAATCTTCTCCAGCTTTCAAACACAGTCTGATTCCATTAGAGATCAAAAACTGTTCCCTGTCTCTTCTGGTTTAGACACATTTCTCAAATCCTTCTTGTGTGGGTGAGGCAAAGACTCAGAGGTGTCACCTCAGCCCACAGAAGACAGAAAGCAGATACCTCTTCACTTCAGCAGGTTTGTAACAGGCTTCAGAGGCCTTTGGTGGAAATGCAAAAGCACTTCTGGCAGCAAGTCTAACTCCAGCTGTGGCCACTGCAGTTTTCTCTGAGAAGAATACTAAGCCCTGAATTAAACCTAGAGAGGAAGCATAACCCAGGGTTCATAGCCTGATTCCAGGACCTGGAAAAATCCTGGTCTTTTTCTGGTTGTGTTATAACTTTGCTTTGAGAACCTTGGCAGATTCTCAAAGGAATTTTATGCCAAAATAACTATTGTGTAGTGTAGGGAGATCAGCCAAAATGAGTTAGTCCAGATATTGGTAATCAGCTCCCTTTGTTAATGTAGAGATCAGCAAAAACTGGATATCATACTGCATGAATAAGGGAAACGCTGTGCTTAGGTGGACCTGGGCACAACCATGTGTGCAAATACAGCGTGAACTAACGGATAGTGAGGCAGCTGGACTGGGGCGGGGGACCATAAAAGAAAAAAGGAAAGTACTGAAACATATGAACACGTTCATCCACAAAAAATATGAAAATACTGTTCACTCTGTTCAGCGGGAGCATGGTGCTTTTCCCTGGTTAGTGAAGTTTAGGTAAAGGTGTGGAACCGTCAGAAACAACCCAGAGAGAGCAGTGAGGAAGTTAAAAGTCACTTTAACAAACACAGCTGATGAAGAAAACTTACAAGAATTGAAGGCACTTAACCTAGGGAAGAAAAACCCTGTAAGGGAGGGAGTAGACAGTGCTACTGTGTACCTTAAAATGTGCAAAATGCAAAGGAAAAAACATAATATATTAATTAAGTAGTGATGCTTTTAATGATTTTTATATCAGGATAAAACTAGTAAAACCTTTTACCTATAACATTTATGACTTAATGGAGGTATGTATGATGTGTATATGTACACATGTTGGTGTATATATATACAGACACACAAACATGCATACATATTTAAATATTATTTTTTGTGGATACGCACCTATTTACTATGTGTGTATGTAAACAAATAACAAATAAAATTAATATTGGGAAAAAAGTTACAAAATTTCAATACCATAGTGTCTTTTTTTTCAAAACGTTTTTTATTTCTTTATATTTGCATGGTCATTTTCCTTTTGAAATCATTAAAATTTAGCAAGATGATTCACATCTTCAAAATTCTTTTAAGCCTAGGTGAAAAGTTTGACTAGCTATGTCTATGGATTCAAATGCAGTATTAAGAAAATGATGCTTTGTGGTGGAGCTTGCATAAATACCTGGCATATTCCCACTGTTATTGATGAGACTTGTTGGTTGATTTATGGGAGTGTAAAGTTATGGATGAATGTGGGATTAAAATAATTGTTCTGCAAGCTGTTCGGCTGGACAGCTGCAAGAAAGTATGCTAGTTCCCTCTTTTGTTGTTTGCAAGCCTGTTATGCATTTTGCTTATGTGCAAGATCAATTCACCTTAGAATGAAATCGTGTTGATGTCTGTTTCCTGGGAAACACTGGATTGCATTCATCTTCAGACTCTGTTGGTTTCTGTGGTCTGGCACAGGCCACAGCATAGTTGTCAAATCCTCTGACAGAAAGAGAAGATGATGCTTGAAACCATTTTATCTCAAGGATCATGTGTCCGACCAGCTCTTCCTCAAACATAAGTGATGCCGTCTTCCTTCAGATATTCATGGCATGCCTAATCTTAACACCTGTACAAAGACCCATCTTCTTGCTTTAAGTCAGATTATTGTTTCCATAAACATACTGAAATCACATATTTCAATAAAATTGAGCTCAGTGGCCAATGTTTTACCCAAGACTGTCTCATTCTTGTTCTGTCAAAAAGATGCACTAGGACTAGGGTTACTGTATCAGGAGCAAACCAAAGAGCTTCTTTTGCTCCCACTTAAATTACGGGTGACCTTTCTTTGGTAAGAAATGATAGGAGGAGACTAGGGTATTTCTGTGTGAACTGTTTGGCAGTTTGGTTCTTGCTTTCTGGTTTATACTCTGTCAGCAGAAAAGGTTGCCAATGATCTTTCAAAGCTCACCATGTTTATTAGCATCATACATGGGTAACTTCCATACTGAGATGTCTGTATGCAGTCTGGATTTAATTCATATACTTTCTGCCTTGAGAGACGTACCAGCACTCCGTAATGAAGATCTCAAACCTCCTGAAGAAACGAAAATGTATTTGGACTGTGTAATGTTTTGAATGATTGAGATGGGATGGCCATCTACTATTCCACAGAATACAATGAGGTGGTAGGACTTTGTTTTTTTATGACAAAGAAGAATCCTTAAGATAAATTGCTAAAACAAGATGGATGTGTGAACAGTGAGTACAGTCCTAAATAAATTAGCCATAATTCAGTTGCATCTATTAAGAATACTGGATAAGGATGAACATGTGTTTAATCTTAGCATATTACTGTATTTCACTCAGAGCACCTGAAAGAGAGAACATGTAAGATTATAAATGTATAACATTTAGAATATCTCTGTCAGTCTTAATTATTCTGCGTTGTACCTTACAGAAACTAGTATTTGATGGATGAAACACTCTAATGGTCTGGTGTTTTAAAAATGGCCCAAAATATATTTAATCTATACTAAGATAATTCTTTGTGTATCGCAAAGCTTTTCTTTTCTGATAGGCTGAGAGAAAATGTTCTGGAAGGCATCGTCTGAACAGTGGTGTACAGAGGTGCATTATCTGATATTCTTTGTTCAGACCTTAGTGGTGATGTACTGCTCAGTTCCTGAAATGGGCACAAGAAATAGCAGAGACACAACACTTTAGCAGGAGAGGAAAGTGACACACTAGTTGTGACAAAGGCAAAATACTGTGTACTACTAACCGTGGTGTCTTTTATTAATTTGACAAAGTGGACCAGGGACTGGAAGGTCCGGAGTCTGTTTTTAGTTCTGCCACTGACTTGGAACATAACTTTTGGTAGGTTACTTGTTTTTCCTGGTGTACTGTGTCCTTTTTTCTCAGTACATGGACATTCTCCGTTTTACTCCTCCCAAATGTAGAAAGAAAGAAAGAAACAAAAATTTAATAGCTGATAGGCTTCTTTTAAGGAGATGATGAATCACTTTGTTTAGGCAGCACTTTGCTCACTGAGCCAGAAGGCATTACAATAGTAAAAATCTTCCTGTCTTTATGAGAGCAATAGTGGAAAACCTCTGCTCCAACTGCATTATCCAAATGGAGCTATAAGAGTCCTTCTGGTTCAAGTTAGAATGAAGAAACACATCATCCATGCAGCATCACAGTTCACTTCTTCAGTGCGATTCGAAGATGTAATTTCAAAATACATTTATTTGTAAAAAATGTATTTTTGATAAACAAATGAGTGTTTACAAGCACCCTTGAAGCCATCATTTTGAGGAAAATTTTGTTTTAATCACACTATTAGAGGAAGAGCAAGAAGGTAGAATTTATTGCTTCCAATTTTATAAATATTTTAACAAGTATAAGCTTGGTTTTCACTTCCTTCCTCACTATAGATTCAGAAATTATGTCACACTTTTAATTTTTCTCCAAATGACTAAAGATTACTATTTTTAAATACCTGCTTTATGTGATATACTGCAAAATATGTCAGAGGCATTATGTGTACTTATTGAGACTTAAGATACAGTCTTGAGGGTCTGGAATATTGCAAAATTTTGCACTCCTGAAAAGAAAATTTCTTTTTTAAATAACAAAAAACCCCTCACTAAAGCTATACCATGATTTAATTTAATAAAATATATTTGAATAAAAAAATAAAATATTTGTGTGTGTATATCTACACACACATATATATACATATGCATGAATACATGAATGCACATACTTACACATTGAAAATATATCAATATACAGTTTAATGTTTGCTTTTCACAGTAATGTTCAACAAAGTCTCTTTTAAATCCATTCTGATTTTAAGGATGCTCGTGCAATTAATTTTCCACTATTCACTTTTCTTTTTAATGGTGAATAAAAAATTCCTTTGGTTTTACAGTTGCAGTTCCTTAATTATTTTTATTTTCTACCCAGCATTTTACTTCATAATTTCATAGAGGAGGTAGATCTAGTGCACTTTTTGTGAGTAGAGGGCTCCTCACCCATGTTAGTGTTTAAATAATCAAATATCTCTATTCTGTTTTAAAAGCATATCCTAATTTATTACTCACCTGCGACAAATTGTATAGAATCATAGAATGGTTATGGAACATATATCTACATGTGAGAAGAGGCATACCATGAACTGCAGAGTTTCAGTAGCTGGCTTCATAATTCCCAGACAGATCATGTTCTCTAACACCTTCAAAGGCATTTTGAGAATCTTAGTGCACAACAAAAAAATAGGTCAAAACAGGATGATGCCCTATGTTGCAACTTTGTACTCTGGCTTGTGGGAACAGGCAGAGGTGAATGCAGAGCACAGCAGGAGTATGAAAAAACATATAGACCAACAGGAGAGAGAAACATTCTTCCCTAGCGCAGCTTGGGTGGCAGTCAGCATCCTACAAGCTTAGAGTAGCCCAAGTATCCAACTGCAGTAATCTCCCAGGTCTGAAGAAGGCCACCCCTTTGGTTTCTTGCCAAATGCCATTGTGTAGCATGTAACACATGTTTCCAAGGAGGCCATACAACTGGTTTATTTGAGCTTTTTACAGAAAGTCTGTGTTCAAAATTTTCCTCCTTCTTTGGTATGTGTACTGTGCTTCACTCATTTATATATATTTATATACATAGTTGTTATAATTATTGTTATAATTACTATTTTATTTTACTGTAATTATGAAATTGTTCTTATCTCAACCTACAAATCTCTTTACCTTTACCCCTCCAATTTTCTCCTCTAATCCCTGGGTGGGGTGGAAAGGAGTGGGGTTTGTGAGTGGCTGTGTCATGTTTGGCTGCAAGCCAAGTTGAACTATTACATTACTCTAAAGAGCAGCTCTGTGAAGAACGTTTGTATTGGTCATTATTCAGTCATTTTCCACGTGGTCACCTTGCAAATAAAGCTACGTAGGGTTTGTAATTCCTTTAGTTTCAAAGCTACCAGCTCAACAAGTCTTTCCATCTTCAGAAGGATTGTTAGAGTAATGAAAATGAACAAAAACATTATTGAGACCCAATAAGCATGTACTAAATTATGACCACAGCACCCACCAAATTTTGGATAAAATGAGAGACTGCTTTGCTATGATCTGCTTTTCTTTGTCTTGCCACAATTATTTTTTCAAATCATTTAGTTTCTCTGGATTTCTACAGTGATTTCTTTTCAGCCAGTCATCTGGAAGCTTAGTCAGAAGAGCATTATTTTAGGAGGCTAAAGAGAATGGGTGCTGCCATTTGAGATAGACTAATTGCACATGAATTCTGGGCTGGCAATTGCTAGGCACTACAAAGCAGCAAAGCTGTTCATGAGTGGGCGTGTGTTAGCTGTCTTCACCAGCTCTTGTACTTTTACGTTGCAGAAGCACATGCCTTTGTGGAAAATGAGGCATTGAACCCAGGTGTTAAATACAATAAACAGAATGATCCCACTTTGCTTCATTTTCACCTGAAGGACATTGGGCACTCACAGCCTCAGGTGTTCTAAACCTGTGACTTCAAATCTCTTCTGCCAATGACATTTGGGAAAGAAGGAACTAAAGTCTTGAAGTCAGGGGAGGTCTTGCAGACAAAACTTCTGAAACCATTGGAGTCAGTGTCCCTGTCAAGGCTAGTGGCATCTTAGGATAACAAGCAGTGCTGATTTTTGTGAAATAAATGTTCTCCTGCTACTTTTTATAGAGAATAATTCAAGGTGGCAGAGAGGTTACAGTGTCTTGTTCAAGTTCTAGTGGGGTTGGGTTCAGTCTTAACTCCAAAATCAGCAATATGAGAAAAAGCAATGATAAAATCAGTGTGTGCTAGAGCTCTTATTATTACTGTCTGTACGTCTAGATCCTAAGCACAAACATAAGCTAGAAAGAGGTTTAGAAGTTTTCAATATATGGCGTTAAAATTGTGAACTAAGTTTAGAACTGTTTTTCAGACATAGATTGTCATGCTCACAAACCTTCTCAGTTTAGGCACTGAATCCTGTTGTGGTCAGAAGACAGGAAGAAGCAAGATCAATGCTTCTTTCTCAGATCTTGTCCAAATCAGCTCATTTGTTATTAGTCTGGCAAAATTTGAACTCCACTAGGGCAAAAAAAAAGTTATAATATTTGGTAAGATATTGGTATATCTTTAAACAACAACTAAAGAATTAAAGGCAAAAAAGGAAAAATTAAAAATGGGTAGAAGCCTTGTATTAAATATGTCATTTTCCCTTAAATTTCCTTTCTGATCTATTCCTTGTTTACAAGTGCTAGTAATAAGTATGACAAGGAAATATGTATTTAAAAGGAAACAGATGTTGCTGATTAATGTTGCTAGATGACAACAACAAAAAAGTTAAAGGCAAAATAACTCCTTGAAAAACCGTCAGGTGACAAGAGAGAATTTAGCTATAAAGATTCACCTGATTTCCTTGGGCTGATAGACTCTCACGGTTGTTGCGTATTTCCACAAATGCAAGGCCAAAAAACTGAAGAAGAAAGAATGGTATGTGGGATTTTAACATGGGGTGCCGAAACCTGGAACTAGGTGGCCTCAAAAAGGGCTGAAATATTGTAACCCATATGAATGAGCATTTCTAGAGTGACGCTGAAGTCAAGACAGCAAATATGGTATTTAATGACCATCCAATAGGCACGAGGAGGTGGAATTAGGACTATAAAACAAGAGTAGCACTAGAGTACAGTGTTTAATCCTGCAGTCCATATCCACAAGAGATTTTGGAACATCTGAGTGAGTGCAGGAAAGAGTTTCAGGAATGATTTGAGGCTGGGAAAAATCTGCCTTACAGTGAGAAATTTTAAGAAGCTAAGTCTACTTACTTCATCCAGAAATATTAAGAGCTGAAGTAATTATACCATGCAAGTACCTACATGGGGAAGAGATTTCCGATATGAAATGGTCTTAAACCAGTAAACGGCAGAATGCAAGCCAGCACTTGGAGACTGAAGCTAGCCAGATTTAGACAAGGGGGTGGGTTTTGGGGTTGGGTTTTTTTGTTTGTTTTTTTGTTTTGGTTTGGTTTTGGGGGATTTGGGGGTTGTTTTTTTTATTATTATTATTTTACAGAGGGGATAATTAACTATTAGAATAACTTACCTTAGGGGCATGGGGATTTCTCCAATCTTTAAATCAAGATTAGTATCTTTTCAAATAAGATAGAGTATAGCTCACACAGAAGTTCTAACCTCATGCAGAAATGGTTGGGTGAGGCTCTTGGCAAGGCAAGATGATCTTGGAGTTCTCTACTGACCTTGCTAAAAATATTAATGGCTGCATACAGTGAGTATACCTCCTGTTGTATAGTACTAATTTCTATGAAGCTGCTGTTAGTTCTTTTCTCTTTATAGGATGTTTATACAAACCTCAGAGCATTTTGAAAGCATCAGTCCTTGGATCATATTCCTGATAAATGCTGCACTTACTTTGAACATCTTGAGTTATTTCCGTTTGAAAAGAATTGCCAAAGGCAGGTAACATAGACTTAGTTAACCTAGGATGAGCCTGAAGGAGTCCCTTCTCTGAGTTACCTGTGAATGTCACACAAGGAGAAAAAGGACATATTTCAGGTTCTTATTGCTGTGGATGTAGGGCAGAATTAAGGAGAAGTGGCTAAGGTGTACTTGTGCAAGAAGCAGCAATGACAATATCCATTTTGCATGTTTCAAAGCATTCCCTCCCAAACTTAATTTTCCTTATGGTATAACTCTTCAGAGAACAATACTGTTAGTATTACCCAAGACGTGTCTTGAGGTCCAGAGCTGTAAAAAGTGCAGAGAAGAGAGGAATTACTGAGGGGCAGCTCCTCAGCTTGACTACTTGTTCACGAGAAACTGCGTATATGGGAAGGGAAATCTTGTTACATCAGGCAAAGGAGTAATAAAACAGCAACGTTTTTCAGAGAACAGTTTTATCTGTAAAGCTGACAGGTCTTGGCATTCACTGGAGAGGTGGTGGTGCTCATAATTTAAAGAAGGATGCTGACACAGGCATTCTCCAGGGCTGGAAGCCCATTTGGTCCTGTAGACAGATGTGAGGGAAGCAGAAGGGAGGTATGAGGGTTTTATCCTGTTTTCTCTAAGGGAGGTGGTGTGTTTCCATTATCTTCTTTGGCCTCTATATTTGATAGTCGCCCTGTCAGCATCTGCTGGCAAGCTCACAAGAAGCATAGATTTTTGTGACCCAGCAAGAGAGAGAGGCTTATGCCTGATCCTTTGTGGCTCACTTTACACTTACAGCTAGGAAAACAAACACTGTGTTTATTTGAAAACTGGGTGTTAACCAGTGCTGACACAATAGTGTTTTCATTTCTTGTGGATTTGTATATGTGTGTGTTTTGCATACCTATGGGCCTCAAAAGCTGTTTCAGTGGTGTTCATGTTACCATGTGGCTCCCAGCCATGTGGGTCTGCCAGCTTTGGGAGATGATCAAGAGCAGCAGACTTGTCACGAAACCCTCATCTCTGCCTCAGAAACAAACATAGTAGGAAATGTGACTGGAACCTCATCTAGATTGTAATGGTGCTGGCACCGATTGATGGCATCTGCTTTCGGAAGAACAACTAGATTATGAGAAAGTCAGGTCTAAAGAGAAGTACCTCAGTTCTTGGTTATTAAATTGAACTGGATTATGAGTGGTCTTTTTTGAGGTTTGCCATCACAGCCTGTCAGGGTTTTGGGAAGCAGATGAGCAGAAAGAAGTGCACAGCTAACTCTTCTGTGGGTGCCAGGCTACACATTTATTTCAAAGCACAGGGCTGCAGAGGTGCTTTGCTTCTCTGCCTCTGCATCATGAAGCAACAGGGGAGGAACAGGTCAATGCATAACCATATGCCTCCATTGTGCCTTTACTGTTCCCCCTACTGAGATCGATGAAAAGCCATGCTGTCTCATGCTGTTTCACACCGGCTACTGCCTCTGTAGTAATTAGATTCACGTTATTTGCTAAATAACCATCAGGCCCTGGTGACACCAGATTTCTGGGATCTTCCTTGACACCCCCCTCCCCACCCCGACCCCTGCTTTGCCTTCCCTCCCCCCCAGCCCACAAAGCTGAAAAAAGAAGCCAGTAAGTGGAACATGAACCCAGTCTGGTTCTGAGCAAATGGAGCCCCTTCCTCTGCTACAGTTCTGCAGCTTTATCATCTCTGAGTGGGAAGTCTTCTCCCTGTGCTGTGGCAACAGGACATATTAGCCAGCAGGGTCTGCTCTGCTGTTTTTTTCAATAACTCAGCACCATGGTGGTGTTTCAGGTGCCAGCAGAGCAACAAGTATCCTTTGTGCAAGCAGCAAGACTTATGCTGCTCTGCAGGAAGAAGGGAGACACGTTCTGTTCCCTGGTGGCTTTATTTTTAATAGTACTGGAAAATTGTCGCATTCTTGCTCCACTGCAATGAAAAGCAACTGGTATATGCACTACAAGCAAAATTTATCTAATGTTTAAACATGCTCTGGCATGGAAATATTATGGTGATTCAGCAACCCTGCTACTAAACCTGCTCCCTACTCCTGCCCATGTCTATTTTTCTCTCAGTATATACTGGTTTTCTGACATGCTCTTTCCTTCTGTTTCTTTGGGTGACATGGTGGCTAAAAGTGTGCTCCTGTCCAAGCAGGTACCACCACAGATGTAGGGGTTGCCACCTGGGAAACTCTGGAGCAGTGGTAAGGGAAAGGCAACGTGCCTATGGCAAAGATGCCAGCCCAGCTCTCACAATACGATACAAGAGGACTACAGCTCTGCTTTGGAGCCAGTGTTCAAACTGAGTCTGAGCCCTTCTTCTCCTAATTCAGCCAGGGAAAGCTGGAAGCTAGGGAGGCAACTGCTTTCCCGCTTCTCCTGCTGGGGACAGACGCAATTTGGCTGTGATTTCTCCCTTTGGGTACTTCTGGTGGGAATCCAAGTCCATGTTGATTGCTCAAGCCACCCCATCAGTCACAATTTCTATTTCCAGTACAGATATTCCTGCCTGATCATTGCAGAAGCCTACCAGGAGGTGGGAAGAAGGTGATGGTGAGAAAACTGTTATGCTGGCCTCATAACCAGCTATACTGAGAGAGAACTCTACAGAAGATTGGTAGGGACTCTAGCGCCTTTGAGCACATCCCCTTAATGCATCAAGATGTTGAGGCTAACCAAATGTCCTGTTGAGTATGGGCCTCTTTGAGTATGGGGGAGGGCAGGAGCATCTGTGGACCAGAGGGGTGGGTTTTGGGGCTACTCAAAGACTAGCCAGCTGGAGCAAATTTCTTGGCAGCTTTCTGCCACAGGAGAAACTGACCCCGTGTTTGTGCTGTGGGTTGGCTAGCAGCTCTGCACTTGTTCTTCACCTTCAAAAGCTTTCCACTGTGGCAGGCTAGCTTAGTGGGCTTGAAGCAATGTTTACCCAGCCTGTGAGAGACACTTCTGCTGTCTACTGTATCAGATATTTGTGCACAAGAAGTGCACTCAGGAAAACTACAGGCTCACTGCTGACCGTCAGCAAAGCCATCAGTAAAGGGTTTAAGCTGGTGAGGAAACAGCTCCGCAGCCTTCTGGAGGTAGGCCCTGTTACTCAGGCTGAGAGGAGCATCCATATGTTTCCAAAGCATTGGATAGCTTTTATTGCTGTTTAAATCACTTTCAAAATGAATGCAGTGAAGGAAACCAGGCCACTACTACTACGTGTCTTGAAAGCTTCTCTTTTTGGTCTTTTATTTACCTGAGGCGCGTGCAAGTAAAGAGGGAAGTCTTCGTTCTGCCTGATGCTCTTTACCAGTGACAGCACTGTCTTATGGCTGTAGCCTAGGTCTTCAACTGTTTTCCAAACACAGCTGCAGTTGGACTGCAGGTGAGAAGATTTAAGGTGAAAAACACAGGAAAAATTTATCACCAGATTCCAGAAAGATCAAGATCCCAAGTTAGACTCTTACCCTAAAATCTTGCTAATGCTTTAAAGCACACTACATTGTTTCATTACTAATGCTACAAATTCAGGGTTTATGATCATGCAGGGTTTACAGTCCTGACATGACTAGACCCGTGCCAAATACTGAAGCCAATACAAGCTCCTGAGCAAAGATGTACAGGTGGCTCAGCCAATTTCAGCCCGTGAAACCTTGTGCTCGGTTTGGTGGCACTTTTATTTTCATTTCTAGATCCTTACTTAAAACTTCCACGTCTCCCACTTGGCAGTTCAGAGCAACTCTTTATGATGCTGGAACAAAAAACCAAAGTGTTGAAATGGTGCAGTTACATTTCTCAAAATGTTTCTGGCTTTGATTGGCAGCGTGTGCATCCTTAGTGATCACGAGTGGTCTGGTTCAATATACCTATGGACTTGGTTGAAATGTAAGTTTTGGTTTCCTATTCACACTCAAGCTCACTACCATTTTGAAGTCTTTTTCACTGCAAAAACTATTGCCCTCAAAATGAAAGTGGATGTCTGTTGCATAATTCTCACTGGCTTTAGTTTGTTTCTCGTAAGTAAAAGTAGTTACTTTCATTCTTCATGGATTAACAAAACTGCTAATGATACATTGGAGATCGAGTCATGCTGAGTTATTTTCTCTGATACAGTTCAGTGCCATGATCTTGTTCTGTGATTTAGCAGAGATTGTGGCAGAATCATATTTGTCATCATGACAGTGTTACAGGAAGAAAAAGTAGAAAGATTGGGTAGCTGGTGACGTCTTTGGATTTTCAAATTTCCAAATATTTAAAAAACCCAATCTGTTTCTAATTTTTTTCAGAATTTTCAACTGGATACACTCACTATTTGAATTAATGCTAATGCCAACTTGGCAAAATGCAGCATGATATAAATCTGTAGAGACAACCTAAGCAATACAATTTAAATGAAAACATACAGTTTTTTTCCTCTCTGATCAGATATTTTCTGTTCATTTGGATGTAGAACATTTGATTCAAATAGATTTTGTCAGAATTGGCAAAAAGAGCAACAAATCTTTCCAACTCCAGATGCCAAAGAGCCCAATCCAGTGCTTAGTGATGTCATTTGGAGTCTTTAGGTTGACTTAAGAGACTTTGGAGAAACATCTTAATGTTCATTTTCTGTTAAGTAGCATTCATCGGCAGTGCAGGATAGGATTGGGTGGGTTCAAAAGATACTGTAGAGCTTGTAACTTTCTGTTACTAATTGTCTTGTCCTTCTTTCCTTCTCATACCTCATTTCTTATTCTCTAAAACTACAATTTCCTAGCAATAACATTTATGATCTTGGATGAAACCAATAGAGAAATGTTTGGAAATGAAGGGTTGATTTGGGAGTAAGGTTAATGAGGAAGATCAAAATGTTTTCTTTGATACTTCTATGATAAAACTCTTTAGATTTGTAGGGAGGTTTTGTTGTGGGTTTTTTAACTCTGAAGAGAGTGAGGCCAGATTCGCCAAATATAATTTTTTATTTCCTGGAATTTAACAAAATGTTTATTAGGTAAGGAATGTTTTTGGCAGGTTTTCATTTCAAGGAAAAAATTTATTTATTTTTTTTATTTGGATCAAGCTTGTCTTTGTTTTTATACTTTTTTTTTCTTTGGACACTGAACTGGAAAAAAAGAACTCTTCATGGAGCACTATTTTTTAATACTCTGAGCAAAGCAAAACATGAATTTTTTGTAAAAAGAGAACTGATAAAAAAAGAGAGCTTGGTTCTTAATGAACATTTCAGTTTTTAAAATAAAAGATTATTTTCAAAATACTTCCATCTAGGAACAAATTATTTTGACAGACAAGTAAATTCATTCTTGGAAGTTTATGAGAGTGTCTCATGGGATTTATGGCTGGATTGCTAGTTTCTTTTCTTGGCTGAACTGTATATCCTATTGTGCACTGTATATCCCATCATGTGCCATGATCTTACCTCTTAAAAAGGAAACCTATGTTGCCTCAAATGGGTTGAAATCTGTTTGCAGAGTGTAGCTTATGGAAAGTAACACTGATCCATAAGAGATTCCTAAGACTATGGCATTGTGGCAGCCTTTTTCAACAAATGGAACAAACAAAAATAGCTTTGTAAAGACTCATCTTTCTATCAAAACCAGTTTTGATGGAAACCTATGGTTTTCAGAGCAGTTACTATTTTTCATTGCTACTTCTGTGGTAATGCTCAGGCAACCTGTTTCACACTCCATACAGCCACCTCTTCTTTTAGGAATGTTTCTGGTCTTCCTGCTTGTCTTGGTTTTGCTAGGATACAGTTAATATTCTTCTTAGTAGCTAGAATAGCTGTGTATGGGATTTGTTATGAGAAGAATCTTGGTGAGGTACTAATGTTTTTCATTACTGCTGGAGGTCTAAGGGCTTTGTGTTTTTCTAGTCTGCAAGTGCAAATGACTACTGGGGGGGAGGGGGGAGTATAGTGATTAGCAAAACCCAAAATTGGCATGTGGATATGCCAATGAGATATTCCATATCATACTCTGTCATGTCTAGTATATTAATAAGGGTTGACTGGAAAGCTGGGGATTCTCTCAGGGATCGATTGGACTCACTCTTCCGGGATTGCAGTTTCAGTTTCAGGACTGTCTTTGTTCTAGGATCGCTAGCTTGGGGCAGACTGGGCATTGGTCGGTGGGTGGTGAGTAATTGAACTATGCATCACGCATTTTATATTCTATTCTTGCTATTATTTTAATTATTATTTTGTTTCAATTATTAAATTGTTTTTATATCAACCCACAAGTTTTCTCACTTTTATCCTTCCAATACTTTCCCCTGTCCCTGGGTTGGGGGGGGGCAACTGAGTGAGCAGCTGTGTTTGGCTGCTAGCTAAAGGAGTGAAACCACCACACTACTCTGTTTTATTAAAGTCTTGCTCCCTATGTCATGTATGGAAACAGAAATACCATGTGACCAGTTAACATCAGGAATGACTGAAGAAGAGTGGAAAATGGGTGAAATGCAGAGAGGGCAACAAATTAATCTCATCTTTGTAAGAGTTCATAACAATTAATGTATTTATTAAAATTTAAGTTGGCTTAAATATCTTTTTCACAGAATAAACCAAAAGGCTTAGTTAACAGATAAATTACTACCACACTGACTTCATTGTGTTCAGAGATCATGGAATCACAGAGTCACAGAATGGTTTGGGTTGGAAGGGACATTTAAAGGTAACCTGGTCCTACTGCCCTGGAGTGATCACGGACATCTTCAACTAGATCAGGTTGCTCAGAGCCCCATCCAACCCGACCTTGAAAGTTTCAAGGGATGGGGCTTCTACCACCTCTCTGGGCAACATGTTCCAGTGTTTCACCACCCTCATTTAAAAAAAAATCTTTCTTGTACACAGTGTAAATCTACCCTCTTTAGTATAAATCCATTATGACTTGTTCTATAGCAACAGGCCCTGGTAAAAAGTCCATCCCTATCTTTCTTGCAGGCTCCCTTCAGGTATTGAAAGGCTGAAATAAGGTCTCCTCAGACCCTTCTCTTCTCCAGGCTGAACAACCCCAACTCTCAACCTTTCTTCATGGGAGAGGTGTTCCATCCTTTTGATCATTTTTATGGCCCTCCTCTGGACCTGCTCCATCAGTCCATGTCTTTCTTATGCTGAGGACTCCAGAGATGGTGACAGTACTCTAGGCAGGGTCTCAGGAGAGCGGAGTAGAAGGGCAGAATCACCTCACTCGACCTGCTGGTCATGATTCTTTTGACAACACCCAGGATATAGTTGACTCTCTGGGCTATGAGTGCATATTGCCAGCTCATGTCCAGCTTTTTATCCAGCTGTACCTGTAAATCCTTCTTCACAAGGTTACTCTCAATGTCTTCATCCCCCAGCCTGTATTGATACCACAGATTGCCCCAATCCAGGCACCAGGACCTTGTACTTGGCCTTCTCAAACCTCATGAGCTTCACATGGGCACACTTGTAAAATGTTTTGTTAGTTCAGAAAGTAGATTTGGTATTTTATTTCTGAGTGCCACCAAGTAACAAAGGTTAAGGAAATATTTCTGTCTTGCTATATATTGCATGAGATTTGACACGTACGGGTTTTG
This sequence comes from Antrostomus carolinensis, assembly GCF_000700745.2. Lineage (NCBI taxonomy): Eukaryota > Metazoa > Chordata > Aves > Caprimulgiformes > Caprimulgidae > Antrostomus > Antrostomus carolinensis. Next base: position 66,705 of record NW_010308481.1, read on the forward strand.
CAGGCATGGTTTAAGGACATTTAGTTTGCCAGTTTTGAGAGAGGACTCATACATTGTGGTGTTCAAATAGAACTCAAACATTGTAAGTACATTTTGCTTCTCTCAAACACTTGAGGAATTATGATGTTTTTAACATCTGTTTTTCCAGCAGAAACTGGAGTGCAACAAAAAAAGAATGACGATCTATAACCTGCTGAGAATTTTTGGATTTTGGCAGTCTCAAAATTGCCTTTTATTTAGTTATTTATGTTTAATTGCAGAAGAATTTTACAACAAGGTTATTTTTTAAGCTGAAAAGTCTATTTTTAAAGCCCAATTAGTCATAAGTCAAATTCTTTGATCTTTAAATTTGCAGATGGCTTTTTAATGTTCAGAATAGCTCTCGAGCTGTATTTCTTTTGTTTCTTTTTACTGTCATTTTCTGGATGATTCAAAATGCTAGTGTATATATGAAGTTGCCATTTTGAGCTCAGTGTTAGAGGGAACACACATTTTTAAACAGTGTCAAATAATTTAGCTTTAAAGAAGAATGCTGACTATGCCATCTTTTCTTTTGAGGAAAATTGAAAAGAAATATCAGTCCTGTAATATTGAATAATATTTTTTGTGGTTTTCTGAGAATGTAAAAGCTGAAAAATTGATTACTTAAAGGATGAATACTGTATATATGAGAAGCAGCAAAGGGCTTTACTACCAGTTCCCTGAGAAGTCATACACCAGCAATGCTGAAGAACTGGGTTTGGCTGTATCCCATGATAGTTTCTCTTCTCTCAGATGATAATTTTCCCAGCAGAATAATCCTCTGTTGTGTGCAAAATATCAGATGACTTTTAGGTAAAACAGGTTACAATACGTTCTTGTTCCAACTTGTGTGGACTGAGAGAGGAGGAAGAGGAGGAGGAGGAGGAGGAGAAGGAGAAGGAGGAGGAGGAGTAGGAGGAGGAGGAGAAGGTAAGGTCTTCTTGTCATATCTAATTTTTGGAGGGTTTACTCTGGCTTTGGGAATGAACTGAAGCCCGGAGTCTCTAGCTGTGTTTCACACTGTCATTAGAATTAGGTGGGAGAGGATCATCTCTTCAGCATGAAGAACAGAGATGAAAGCAAACATGTTTTCCTTTTTTCTCTCAACACATTTTTTGCTAACCAAATAACTCCCTATCTTCATACAAAAAAATGTAAATATATTTATGAAAATATTTTCTGTTAAAAAAGCCGTCTCCCATCAGGGGAATTATCTCAGAATAAATTTGACTAGTTCTATTTATAGCATGGTTGAATTCCTGAAGATATATTTCAAATCAATCTATTCAGAAGATGAGGGGGTCTCAGCTCATTCCAGAGCAACATTTTGTCATTCATCAATAACATTTGTAAAATTCCTGTTTAATTAGTAAATGAGGTAGTATCCAAGGTACTTCTCCTGAGAGCCTGAAATAAATACATGTACTTAATTCTGGTAATAGTTCCTACTCCCAAGACTCTTCTATAATGCGTATTTTTTTCTTGTGATTAACCCTTATATAGGTAAACAAAAAATGCATCTTATGTATTTTCCATTTATTGCAATCTGATTGCAATAAATTGCAATTGGATTTCAGGAAATTTTATATATATAAGTTTATTTACACATACGTGTGTGTGTGTGTGTGTGTGTGTAGGTATACGTATGTGTATTTTAAATAAAACATTAAGCTGTTAGAAAATAGTGGCAAGATCTTAGCCTGAATGTGAGATCCCAGAATAGCAAACCATGTGTTTCTGTGTATTTCTGGCAATAACTGTGTGTAAGAGAGCTTGATTGCAGTGAGGAAACATATTATACTCTCAGTTTTACAGAGCTTATATAAAATATGACTGAAAAGGGATTTTTAAAGTTATGAAAGCTATTTTGCCTGTATCTTATCAAAGTAAAGGGAATGGTAACATCCAAAGAAACACGTGTAAACGTTTCCACAACATTTATTTCAATTGTCATGCAATGAAATAACTCCTCCACAATAGCATTTGCTCTCCATGCCAACATGTTGCACTTACAAGGCAAAAGATTTATAATCCCACAGGTATTCTGTTTTAACTAAGTGTTATACAGAGCTCATTTTATAGCCTAATATTCTGAGTTAAACTTGAATAACCACCTTTTCTTTGCTTTGAATGTTCTTTGCCTGAATATTCTTCTTCAGCTTTATAGGCTCGATACTCAACTTGTTGAATTCAGGCGTTTTCAGATCCGGCACCTGGCACAGAGCCACCCCTCAATGCAAATTAGAATAGCTACAGGGCTGCTTTATCTTGTGCCAGCTGGAAGAGCTCCTGTGGGACAGCTCGTACAGTACTTACTTAGCGTGCAGTACATCTTGCCATGGCTCCACTTGCTTTGGAATCTCCTCTTCTGCTGAGGTAGGGAGAGCTCTGTCCTCACCAGGATGGCAACAACTGCCCATCCAGGCAAATTTAAATCCACGTGGCACTGCTGGGGTGCCCCAAAAGGATGCTAGTGTCAGGTAGTGATGTGGCACTGGGTTTTCTCTGGTGTGTGCTGCAATAACACGTTCTGTCCTGATGAAAGATGCCATTGAACATAACTGCTTGTGGCACTCAAGAAAATTGTACTCTTATCTTAGCATCATGGAATCTCAATTTTCATTTACTCTCCAGTGCAACAAGTTGATGCTGCTGCTAATCTTGTAATGAAACATCAAGGTCTGTAATTCTCATTGCATCCTCAGGCAATGTGGAAACTGAATAAGGTACAGATCAGATCTTACAGACATGTTGCTTTTTGAATGCTGTGGGCCCCTGAACAAGGAAAAACATAATGTTGGTGCTATACTGTTTTTGTTCTGGATTAATTTAATTTTTGTTTTCATCTTTGTGAAAATTCAATTCAGTAAAGTTTTGGCTCAAGTCTTCAGAGTTCGAAATATTACTGGGGCACCTCCAGGTGCCCTAACTGCAGTAGGACCAGACTACCTGGTCAAGGTGCGTCCCTGAGAACAAGCACATTTTGTTTCGGTTTTCTTTCCTTTTATGCAAAACCTAGCTCTTCAGCAGGCGTAAACTGGGACCTTTCAAAGAGCATCAGTGAAGCTAGGTCAGTTTGCAACCACAGGCCTATCCAACAAATTGCTCTGTACTGAAACTTTCTCAGTTCTTTGGGGACAGTTAATTACCTTTAAAAAAACCCTAAGCTTATTAGTAAAGAGCAAATAATCACTTTCCTTATTTGCTGAACTGAAGGCTTTACGCCGTAACTTAGCAATGAAGTTGCACTGCATCAACAGTTTTATTTCTTACGTCTCTTGTGTTAAGCAGTTACCCACATATCTTTTCCTGATCTGAACATTAATGAAATGTTACTGACTTCAGTAATGAATCAATAATTACCAGTGGGTCTAAAAAGTTATTTCATTATACAGTTACACTGCTATTAAAATGCTGCAAATTATGAATTGACCAAAGCTGTTGTGACTTGTATATGTCCCAGTAGTCTGTGTTCTACAGCATAATTATGAAGGAACCAGAAAACTACATGACTAGGAATTTCAGAAGGTCTTCCCAATCTCTGTATCCCACTTCTGCTTAAATTGTGCCTGGTTCTTCTTGGCAAAGGCCAAAAAATAATGCCAGCACAATCCTCATCACTTGTCTTTGCTACAGTTTCTTTGTTTTCACTCACACACATTCCTCCTTCTTATTTCCTTTTTCATTGACCCCATACACCATATCTGCAATTTTTACTAGCTGCACAGAGAAACTCATATGGTTCCCATTTTTGCAAAATATTACTTTACTTTAAAGCATTTTGCAAATACATAGATGGGGGAGGGAATGATGTAAAATCTAAATGGTAATTTGAAAAAATTAAATAATTTATGTCAATGGTACAGCTGGACAGACTGATGGTTTTAAAATAAGAAGATGCTTTTGGAAGGGCCAGTAGCAATAATTTGTATAATCTTTTCACTAGTTTCTAAAACACTGATAAGGAAGACAGGTTAGTGGGCTATGGGAATTCAGTACACCTGGGTGTAACAGATCATATAACTTTCTCGTGACCCTATTGTGAAGCTGAAACTACATTTTAGTGTGGGAAGGAAGTGTTTATGGTAGAATAAACAGTATAGAATGACTGTGTGTTAAAAAGCAGACTGTCATGTCCACATCTAAACAGAGTTCATAGCTATCTTTATATGACTATAGACTTTATTACAGAAATAAATTTTCTTCTTCCTTTAATGTTCATGAAAGTAGGTAGTTCAGTTATTAAAATAATTTACTTACCTGTGCAATAGGTATATTGTACCACAAACACTCTTGAAAATACACAGCATCATGACCTGGGGAGCATCTGGAAGAGTAATGAAGATTCAAATTTAAATTTATTTCAGTTTCAAACCATCAGCACAGGTTTTCTTAGGGAGGGCCCTCTTCTTACAGGCATATCATCCTCTATCCTTACAAAAGAATAAAAAAAAACAGGGCTCCAATGCTTCTATGTTTGTGTGGAGCCTGTTGTGACACCTAAAACTTTGCAATCAGATTTCTAAAAATATTTTGCCCCAGGTAGCTATCCTTAGTCCAAGGCATTAAGCAGGAAACTTCCTGTAATGAGACTTCTTCACATGACCTCTGATGCAGTAGGCTTTTCCTGATTGATGAATCAATGGCAGGACGCAATGTTAGACTCAGCCTAAGAAACACAGAAAATATGTTCTGCACCTAGAAGGAGAAATAGGACAAGATACAACTCCTTCTTGGATGCTCATTGCAGAGCACCCCAAATCTCCAGTTTTGGTTTCAACACTACAAGTGGTCACTGTGCATAATATATGAATGGAGGGATTATTGCCTGCAAGTCACCCAGATAGGCAGAGCTGACATTTGCAGGTACAAAATAGCTCCAAAGAAATCTAATGGCACTGTTTGTGGTGTAAGGTGAGCAATAATAGCAAAATCTTGCCTTAGGCAAGAGGTTCTTCAGAGAGAAGGTATGATTTTGTGGCACCAGCAGAAACTGGTGCTCCCCTGTCATCAGTGGGACCAATCTTGCCTCATACTGAGGGGCTGGAATTCAATCCAAACCATTCCTGATTTACTGACGGTGAAGTAATTGCACCACCACACATGGGGAGGTTGTTGTGAGCTCTGACTCCATGACAACCAGCAAGGCTAGTTGCTGAAGAAGGGTTTTTCAGCATGCTAGGTTCAGTTTTCACATCTTTCCTAGCTTCCTTTCTGAATAGATAATACTAGGATTACAGCTATCTCCTAGCCCCCTACTTCATTTAGAGAGAAAAAAAGGATGGACTATGTATTTTTCTCATTCTTGCATTAAGATGGTTCTCAAGATTTAGTCCTTTTTTGCTTGCATAAAGCTAGAAGTATAAATACTACTTTCTACGCATGTCTGTGTGTGCCTATGATGTGGGAGAGGTTTTCCTTATTAGTGCCAGGAGATGTAAACTAAGTTATATTACACATGGCTTGCTATAGATGAAAGCAGAAGATAGAAGCTGTAGACTTCCATGTGGAAAGTTTATAGCAGATACACATTACCAACGGATAGTTTTGATCTGAGCAAGGGAATTAAGATTCAGATATCAACCCCTCAGCCTTTTAGTGTATTTTTTTTTCTTTTTCTTTTTCTTTTTTTTTTAAAAAAAGTTTTAATGTGGAGACTGCAGGGTCCCTGAAGGTTTGTTTCGACCTTCCTCCATATAGGTACAATACCTATGCAAAAGCAGCAGAAATTAAGGTCAAAGGCATCTAGAAAGCTGTAGAAACACAACTTTAAATGATCCCTTCTTATCCTTCTGTGTTCTAGAGAAGTTACTCAATGGCCTCAAAGGTATGTCAGTGTAGTGCATGACAAACATACTTGTGGACAACATAATTACATTTGATGGTAGTTAAATCAATGAGCATGCTTTAAAGAATGTAAAGGATTAGTGACAACAGTGAATGCTTCCAGAAAGACAAGCACACATAAGGGGAGCTTTCATCACTACACAGATTAAAGAAATCAAATTGAATTGCTTCTTGTTAATTGTTTTTCCATAACAGACAATGTCGTACTCAGGAAGTGGGTCAGGAGGGTTGTTGCAGTCCATTTTCTGCATTTGCATACAAGTTATTGTTCTGAGGAAAGAAAAGCATCTCTTAAAATGAACTACCACTTGCTGATGTTTCATGAAATTATATGAAAGCAGATTAAATAATGGAAAGAAAGCTACTTAAAGATTTACTGCAACTGCTATGGCTGTGGAGACTAAACTGTGACCACTGAATACAACACCTCTTTCCTTCATGTATTTGTTACCCAGGAAATATCCTTAGCTAATATAAATCAAAAATAGCTCTTTCAGCTTCACTGAAGCCTCCACTGCCATTTCACACCAGCTACCAACATGATCTAGTAGTCTCTTCAAATCTCAAATAATGCACTAAGTATAGATGGGTGAGAACTGAAGAAGTCAACTGCAAGCCCACCATGTGAAATACTAAAATACACTGACAGTGAATGTGCTTGGTCAGCTTTCCCCACACAAAGAAAAAATACTTTTGGAAGCAGGCCCAGGATTGACAAAGGATTCAATTAGGCTATCTCCATACAACACACTGCATTAGTTCAGTGGTGAAGAAGGAAGTTCTTCTCTCCCTGGTCTCCACCTCATAGCACATGTATCCTCCACCCAAACCCACATAACTGTAGCTGTAATGGGTCTACATGCTCCCGTTACTCTCAACTGAATGTCTGGTACCCAATTACAATACAAACTGGTACATGGTCATCTCACTGACAACATACTCTTTGCTTGGATGCTCTGAATCTGAGGAGGTAACCCTGGTAGACCTCCGTGTGAGATGCAGCCTGCAGCTCATGAGCTTTCTGAGTTGTGTGATCTTTGCTGAATCAGTTAGATCCCTAAAGGCAGCTGCTACACCCAAATTCATAAAGAGAACCGC
>NW_010308481.1:73690-117779 GCF_000700745.2 Antrostomus carolinensis
AACACAGTACCTGTCAAAAGCAGAGCAGCACTTGTAGATATCTGTTTCTGTTATCTGTGTTGAGTGGTACACCCTGTAGGTTTAAAATAGTATCTTTCCCTGGTTTTGCTGGCTGCCTCATAGTCCCAGTCAGTGTCCTGATTTTCAGGGGGTAGGTTTGCTTTTGGATTTGTTTCGAGTGTGTTTTTACTTGCTCCACTGTATTTGTTTTAGCCCAGCTCAGGAACGGGAACATTCTGAACACAGTCTTGTTTGCTCTTTTGCTCCCTGAGGACTCTGGAGAGACTGACTCAAAACCAAGTGAGATAATGTTTCTTATTTTTTCTGGGCTCTCTTTTGGGTTTGGTTTTGTTTTGCTCAGAAATGATTGCTCTGGAAAAGAGACAGGTTGAAAAGAGTCTCGAATGAATTCTTCTATTTATGGAATTGATAGATGATGACAATAAGACCTCCTCTTCCTGAACCCCTTTGGGGATCTAGAGACTGATGATGACCCCCCCCTAAGGGGACCTTATACCTGCATGTGTATCTGATATGTGGGCACCATGGCATGTCTTTAGATAGGTGAACTACATTTGAAGAGTTTAATGGGAGCTACAGAATGACAAAATATACATCAAGAAGATTGATCTTGACTTCCTTATATCAGCTGAGTCAGACTTGTGACTGGTGCATATCAGTCTGCCTCCACTGGACAAACCGTGGAGAAACAGCAGAAACAGCAGAAACAGCAGTGCCACTTCTCAGGAACTGCATGGGATAGCATGGGAAATTTTTTTCTGGAGCTGGAAATCACATGGTAGTGCCATGTAAAGCTAAGGTCTCAAGGATTTCTGCATCCCCTAGGAAAAATACATTGTAATTAGCTGCCTAGCCTTTTTTTTCATGCTGGAAATGAAGACTGAGTCTTTCACATTTCTCCAGCTTTCTCACCATTAACTTAATGCCACATGAAGGAAGAGATGAGGAAAGCATTAAGAGGCAGCATTTTCCCTTTCTGTAACAACAGTTCTGAAAGGGTCCCAGTCACAGATTGTATCCCCTGCTTACAAAATATATCAGGGAGGGAGAAGGGAGCAGAGATTGTGGTGGTTTGAATAGAGGAGGACCAAATTGCAAACAGGGGTGCGGATACAAGGTGTTAGGTACACAGAATTTGGAGGAAGCTGGGCACATGAGTCTGAAGTGGTGAGCATTGCCATACAAGCAATAGAGATATGTAAGAGATAGCAATTTATCTAACTTTCCCATGAAAGAAAAAGGCATGGGTAATGTTTGAGGCTGACAAGAACACTTGTAATATCTATGGGTCAAAACAAATTTTTACGTTTGTTGTTAGAGTGAGCGAGTCTCACTGCAATATGTGCACACACCAGACTCTCTTGGATACATGGGAATTAGCAGGTAAGAATGTAAAAAGCTAAAAAGAAACAGGAAGTAATACCTGTCATTTAAAAGACTCAAGCTCCAACTCTTGGATTATTTTGCTTTCTTCTGGGAGCGTAACTGGTGTTTCCAGGCCCCTGAATGGCTGCAGATCCCCCCCACTGAAAAAGCTATCTCCATGTCCCAAATGACCTGCCCAGTTTTCCCTTCAGTGACAGTGCCACCATCAGGCTTCAGCACTGTTTCACGAGACTGCAAAGCAAATGCCTCTCAGAAAACTGAATCTTTGGAAAGAAAAAGGAATAATAAATGCAGACATAAGAACTGGGACAAGTCTGAGGAAATGGTTGGACAGAAAAGTCATTGAATCCAGTGGAAAAAAACCATGCATGTAGAGCTCTTTTCTGAAAAGACAGCAGTTGGAAACACAAAACCACAGAAACCTGACTTTATGATCATCCAAATGAATGGTAGAGGTGTGTTGCTTTAGATGTTTTTACCTAATCTAAATGTTTCGCTTTTAAAGAGATTTTTTTTTTTTTCCACAGTAAGTGAAGAGCATATTGCATCCCATCAGGCTACTAATCCTTTGCATTTCACCTTTAAGGTTGTTGGGAAACTACATTGTTTAACCTCTAGATTGGTCAAAAAAGAAAACAAACCATGAAAAGAATAAAATCATTAGAGCTTGTCCCTCAGCTGACCACACAAGGCTGTCCTCACTGGGGAGATAACAGCACAACAGCTCTTAGTTGCAACTAATAAAAGAAAAAGGTTACGTCTTCCTCAGGCTTTGTTTAGTTATTGTTTTTGATCTGGGATGTCTTATTCCTGCATCAGATTTCAGAAAATGAAATTAGATCAGAAAAAACATGGAAAAATTTGCAATAAAATGTGTGCAATATAAATGAAAGTAAAACTTAATTTCATAGTAATTTAGAGAATTACATGGTTATTCATTAAACACATTATTTTCCATTTCTAATTGTGGTGGGACATCCAGTTTTTTTCCATTAGTGTTTGAAGTTGTGGGGATATGGTGAATTAAGTCTGAATTTCCCCTTGGATGCTAACTTCATCATAAAGAATTGTTGAATTTTATCTGCTACATATGCCATGGTATTGTTTCTAAGGATGCATAATTTCTTTTACTTCACACTGGCATCCCAGAGATCAGAACGTAACTCTGCTCTTAAAGGCTTGCTAATTCAAATGGTGGGATTCATTACTTGGTTTTCTGTCCTTCAGCTGTTATGAACACAATGCAGATTTCACTGGATGTAGTTTTCTGCTACTGCGTGTTGAGTATTATCAGTTACACCTGTGTAAAACAGGCATAAAATCCTAGGACTACGGAGTTAAAATCGATTCACACCAGTTGCAATTACAAGGATTACTCTGAGGCTGGAAAATTCATTTGGGAAAAGCCTTTGAGAGTTTAAAATGTGTTTTCTGCAGCACAGTAAAACTTAAAAAAATCTCAGAAATCGCTAAGACTTGGGGTTAAACATAATACCCTGCAACTTAAGACTTGTAAAACACTTTTTGTGTTTAAGTAGCTTGAGTGAAACTGGTATACCGTGCATATCAGATGCCCAGTACAACCTTGGCAGTGGTGAGCTCGTGTTTTTTCCAAAGATGTAAAATTATAGGTGGCAAGAAGGAATCCCAAACTGCAACTGCAAATACCTTGAAGGAGCACCTCCTTTGTTAACTCTTTCACCAGTAGCACGTGATATTGCTAAGGCATGGTGCTGGTTCTGGCAGGTATCAATAGTAATGTGCTCAAAAAAAAAAAAAAAGAGAGAAAAGGATATGCAGGAGAAATGCACTGTCTCTCTCTGCACCCAGAGAAGTGCAAAAACAAATAGCTGGTCACTCTGTGGTGTACAGCAGCATACTTCTGAGTGATTAATGATTTTTTTTTTATTTTTTTATTTTTTTTTTTAGTGTAACAGCCAGAATAAAATAGTTGGGAGATTGTGGCTTGCCTTGAGTCACAGCACAGCTGAATTTTTTTTTTCTTTTTTTTTTTTTTTTTTTTTTTGGCAAAACAACAAAATGTTTTGTGTTGACTCAAAACTTTACATCAAATTAAAATGAAAGTCCTCCCCTTGCCACTATTTCTACACTGTAAAAAATTATTAGACTAATTTGAACTGCATCTTGTTTATGAAGATACTAAACCCAAAGTATGTCTGCCTGTGAAAAACGCTTAGTGGTAGACAAAGAACTATAAATTAAATTTAATGCATCTGAGGTCCAAGCCAAGGGACTGGGCAAGTCTGAATAGCGCCTCATCAACTACATTTTAAAGTAATGTAACAAATATGAAACAGTGCAGAGAAATTACTTTTATTATTCCCTTCAATTTTTCTATGAAAACAGTAAAACTAACTAATAAGAAAGCCTGGAAAGGCTTGATTTTGAAGGGGAAAAGCAGAATGTGGGTTCTACTAAGTCTTACGTCCACTTTTTCTGGCTTCTGCAGAGATACAGCCAGATATCTCAACCACACTCTCCTTCCTTTGTCAAACAGGTAAAAAAAACCAACCCAAACAGCTGTGATGTATACATTTACCACCTTGCAGAGAAAAAAAGAGGGATTTTCTCTTCTGTGTAAAATTGTTACAGTATGTGTTACCTAAACAGTCTACAACATTATCAGGACTTGAGGTGCTGATGGTGTTAGGTCCTTTCCCGCTGAGAAGCGCGAAATGGTTTTATTTCCTCAGTGCTTTTGCTGAGCTAAAGTAAGGGAGAAGTAAGTTTGTGTGTGGGGCATTATACAGTGACAGGAGGGAAAGGGGGATGATCAAAAAGTAATTCCAACTCCTTTAAGGACTTGTGGAAAACAATAGCATTTGATGAATGCTAAAGAATGCAGGTGTTTCATTTGTTTTTTCTTACTTTCTTACTGCTCTTGTTTCAGTGCCAATTTCAATTTGCTAATCATGATTACAGGACTGGATAACCCCTATGGACAAATGCATGGTGTTGTAGAGGCATTATGAAAGGGAAACTATGTTATATCAGGAGTGACAGGGTTAACTACACCTGGTTGAAATATTTGTTTTTCTTAAAGCTGAGGAATATATTTTTTTTCTATTTGATTAAGAACTTTGAATTTATCAAATAATTGGATTTGTATGGCTCTGAATTTATTCTGCCTCAATTATAAAAGACATCAACTGGCATTTCTTTAAAAAAAAAATATTTGACCCACACTTAGCTTTTACTTATAATCCAAACATTTTAATTTTTTTTAAACTGTTAATTCTATATGGATTTAAGTATCAGATACAAAGGAAAAAATCTCAAGTTTAAAAACAGAAAGAAACCAAATGCCCAATTTTAGACATTTTCAGATGCCATTTTAGATACAATGTCCAGACATTATCACAAACTGTTTTGATGTCACTCAGCCTGCTATTTCTAACAATAAAAGGTTTTGCTTGAAATCTTAAGTCTTGCTCAAATTTGAGTGTTTGCTAGACTGTTTTAGTCTCTGCATATAAGCCCTTTACAAATTGTCCTGTGTTTCTGTCTGTGTATTGATTGTGCTTAAGTACTCTTTCTGAAGTTTGAAACACAAGTAAAGTGAGTCCTACTGTGCAATGTAACAAGCCAAAGCTTACTCTAAGTTGAGGCTTAAAAGCAGTGTGGAGCCAGAGCCATCTACATTGTAAACTCTGATTTCGTGTGCGTGCACGTGAGAGTGTCCATTCTGTTGTGGTCACTTCTAGATCTGCACATTTGATAGGTGAGTGTTTGTCATGACTCAAAGGAAGCTGGTTTTCTTAGAAGCAGTAAGCTCTTGCCCACTGTAAAACATGTCCCCTTGTGCTGTCTAAATTCATGGACCCAAAACTGAGATTTTCTCCTTCCCTGCTACTTACCTCAGAGTACTTTGACCTGAATCCTTACACCTAGAAAGCTCCCATAGAACAAGCCAGGCATCAGAGGAGGGAAATTGTCAAGTGGAATTGCATTGCTTTGAGACAGTCAGATGAGCAGTTCTTGAGAAACTGCAACGTTTCTCACTAATGGGCCATTCCTAAAGTATGGCTGATATTGTGAGGTTTTAGTTTTATGATGTGCCAGGGGAGCTGAAGAGGCAGTGTTTCTTTCTGGGGTGAATTTTCAAAAGCAATCAGAAATTGTTTAATTCTATTCCAGCTGATACTTTTCTGGAATATATTAGCTGCTCTGAGAACAAAACAAAGTCAGGAGTGCATGCTCCTAAAAAACCTCATATGCTGTTTTCTTTAATAAGATGTAAATTCTACATCACTGGAGAAGCAGAAAACAAAATAGGAAATGTTAAAGTGTCAGATAAGTTCATTCTCCTCAGAACATACATGCTCTCAAATCTGAAACCAGGCACAACGTATACCACTATCTACAGTACAAGAATGACTAGCGTTTTTTATTATAATAAACCCATCAGCATAAAATGAGCATATTGGGCCACTTAGCTGATTTTACAAAGATAAGATCTTATTTGTTTAGCAATGGTTACTCCTCTAACACATGGTAATTTGTTCTGTATAACTGCAGATGCCTTACTGAAAAGAATACAAATGCTGTGAGTGCTTTTTTCAAATTGTTTGTGAAATGCACAATTTTCATCATATCTTCTGCAAAAGCTAGGATAAGAAAATTTTCTTATGGGCTTACTTTTTTATTATTATTATTTTATGCAATGGAAATATGCTCTCCATAAAAACAATTAACTAAAAATAAAAAAAATAATCTATCGTGCAAGTATGTTAAAAGCAGGTCAGTTTTGAGCAAACCTGTGCTTGTTTTAAACTGAGCCCAGTTTGCTAGGAGCTGTAGATGCCATGTGTTGGATGCGTTTTGTGTAATGTGGATTTAAAATCAGGTAAAACACAGAAGTGACAGTTAAGTTTGAGATTCTTCTTAGTTTTAATTTATATACTTGCAGTCTGCAGACTACCATTGGTATCCGTGGACATAGTCAACATGACCATATTGGCTTGTTAGTGTTTTTAATTAATATTTGACTGGAAGTATGAGGCTTGGTCAGTGGGCATCCCACTGGATGACAATGATTTGTGGTGCCAAAAGTTTGACGACTGCTGGTTTAAATCTGTAAATTTTCTCTGTTTATTCATGATGAAGTCAACATATCTTTGTGATGCCTAAGACTCGTCAGAGTTTTGGCATCCTGGCTGGATAGGAAAACAGTCATTAGTGTCGCTAAATTTGACTTCCAACAGGCAAAATAAATACGAAGATATGAAGATGGTGAAGGCAAATACAATTCATGACAGTACAATTTAGAGAACAGGACAAATTTGAGTTTGGGAGGAGGTCTGTGTGTGATGTTCTTTCATACCAATCATTACCCTCAGCCTCAGGCCAGAAGTTCTACATTTGTAATTTTACAAACTAGTACTGCAAGATCAAAACAGTACAAAATAATAGGAACCTCAGAATTATTCGGAGCAGCACACATAATCTATTCATAACCATATACCAAAGAGAGGCTGCGGAACTTAGAAACAGCCTCTTCCAGAGTTAACTGGGGCTGATAAAATCAACCATTTAAGACAGGAGTTGTGGACCTAGCCCAAAGACTGTTATTGTGGTGGCTTACTGCACAATGCCATGGCAAAGAAGGTTATGTGTGACTATGTGGACAAGGCCAGGTATCAGTTTTACTGCTACCCAAAATCTTTCTGGTTAAATACAGGAATAAACTAAAGTTGTTCCATTATTGAAGATCAAGGTAAGAAAACAACTGTTTCTATAGCTATAGTTGATCCTGCCTCTGGGCAGGACAAGTAAAGAGGCCACCTGAGATGTTAGAGTTGGACTGTTCACTGCCGTTATCTATACAGTCAATTTTGGTTAGGTCTGAATCAAGCTTTCTCAGTGAAACACCTCCTAGGGAAAACAAAAACAAAAAAAGAAAACAACAAACCCACAAAACAAACCAGCTAGACAGAGAGAGAAAGGGAAACTTTTCCTTATACTCTTTTTTGCTTTCTGTGAGGAGGAAAAATAACAAGGGGATTACAAAAGGGAAAAAAGAATTAAAAGAAGAGGATGGGCCAAACGCAAATCTCTTTATTAAAAACAAATCCTCTGCCAGAACTGTTCTTTAAAGCACCTGGACTATCTTTGTTTTCCTATTATAATTACATGACTCTTTAATTTCCAATTAACTCTGAGAGTGGAAACATCTTGGTGCAGTGAATTCAGATGGACTACCACAGCATGTTCTTCATCATTCTTATGAAAAAGACCTCTCCATTTCTGTCACACATTGTTTGAATTGGCAGCTGGCTATACCCACATAAACCAATCCACAGGGGTATTCTAACATGTGCATGACACTGTTCATAATGCATGAGATAAAATCCCCTACGTGAAAGACTTTGCCAGAAATAGGATTATCAAAACCATCTGTTTTGCAAGTGTTACTTCACTGACTGTACTTACCAAAGCTTCAAACAGTCTTTCTTTGATGGAGGTTTATTGAAGGACTAGCAATGAGGGCCTTTGTGTCTTGGTGGGAGATATATGTAAACTAATGCATGTAATAATGTGTACAAGTGCCTGGTGGAGGGATGTTAAGAAGATAGAGCCAGATCTTTCTCAGACATGCCCAGTGAAGGACAGGAGACAATGAGCACAAGCCAAAATACAGAAAAGTCCACTTATATTAAAAAAAATCAAACCACTCAGTTGGAGACCAGAACAGGTTGCTGAGAGATTGTGGAGTTTCCATCCATGTATATGCTTTAAACTTGACTGAACACAACTCTAAGCAACCTGCTGTACTGCTGTCCTGCTTGGGCAGGGGCGTTGGACTAGATGGTCTCCAGAAGTCCCTTGCAGTTTCATCCGTGTGCTAGTTCTCGAAAATGTGCAGGATCCCAGTATCATGTTTTAAGAAGATGTCAATGTTCTGTACTCCTCTCTGAAAACAACAGAAATTGAGAAATTGTGCTGTAGCCAACTCGGTTTTAAAACTGGTTCTCAAGGACCTGGATGCAAAGTCAACATCTCTGAAACAGGGCTGTAATGTTCAGTTTCTTTTCTGTTTTTAACTACTTGTCTTTAGATTTCAGGTTATTCCAGATGCTTTCAGTGCCAGAATCATGCACTACCCCACCAGATATTTTGTTTGCATTCCTCCTCCTTTCTGAAAATGTCAAGACTTAATAGGGCAGGCAGAGCAATCATATCTGTGGAATGCATTTCTACTTTTATTTTAACAGCATACTGCTTAACTGTAGTAGTATTCTGTAATCTTCTCCTCTTTTTTGCCTAAAGGCAGGTTGTATAGAAATATCAGAAAAATATATATAACATTTTTAGTTAGGGAAAACCATCAAATGTCAATATACGATTGCAAATTTTCTGGACAGTATTCCGTTTTCATGTAAGTATTTATTATAAGAAAAGCAACAAATACCTGTTTACAATGTATATTAGTAATCTGAACACGGACCTAGGTTCTTTTGTGAATTTCACCTCTTTGAAACAGCTTACCAAAGCTGAAGAAATAACACTAGTCAGCATGAGGTTAGGTCTGAGTAAATAAAAGCCTGATTTTATTAACACATTTCTCCTTCTTTTTTCCCCTTTCTATCTCTACCAAGTATTATGATTTTGGAGAGGTAGAGCTGCAGAGGTACTGGTAGAAAACTCAGCTTTGAACTGTTAAAAACCTGTGAATAAGCATCTGAAGAGATGGATTGTTATCTCAGATGAACCTACAAACATTTTTGTGGCTAAGACAACACCTATCTACTGTAAGGAAGTGTTTTGTCAGGAACAGAAGCCTGTTTCAGAAACAGTGAAATAATTTCAACATAAACTGCTATCTACTAGATTTCATATGCTAAGAAAGTCCTTCCAATTCAGAGTAGTAGATTTTCTTAGCAAGATAAATTGATGATGGATTTCTCAAGCTGACCTCACATTTTCAAGCCATCAGCTCTCACAAGCTGTTTCACACAAAGTCAAGCTTTCCAAGGAGCATAGCATCCTACCAGTTTAAAAACATTTCAGGATAAGCTGACCTACTCACAAACATACTGGTTCAAAGGCAGTCTTGGATCTCCGAATGGTCTAGACCTCCTCTGCAGGCAACAGAGTGAGCTGACGGGTGGATTCCCTGCATGTATGATACAAAGTGAGAAGAATATATGACTAATCCCATCCTTGCCTTGGCACTGATGGCCTTCAGTGGGAGTAACCATTTGTTTACAGTTGATTACTCCATCTTTTGAATAAACTTAGCCCTTTTATGTCTGCTGGAAATTAAGCCACCTGCTTGGGTTTTATATTATTTCCTACAGGGTACATTTTAAGGACAGAGCTAAGAAATCTTCCTTTGCTAGAAGATTCAAGTATGCTTTATCACTGAGTATAAAACAGAAATCAATTTCAGCTGGACTGAAAGTTTTTCAATACTAATCCTCTAAAATATATAAATCTAACCTGATTTATTCCTGAGTAGTGGTTCAGGTTTTTTTCATTTGAGAAAATCCAAAAGAAAAAATGGAACTAAAATTTTGACACTGGATTGGGAGTATGCAACTCTTAGACTATAATGCTGAGCACAGGAGAAAATGACTGTTTTCTGGCAGGCCACTTAGTATCTTTGTGCAGATCAGAGGTCTGCAGGACAGGAAGAATAGAGGTCTGGTCCCTGTGATTAGCAGAGTTAACAGATGCCTAGTTTCTATTAACTTTGTGGGGAGCAGGAGTTGCTCAAAACTGAAGGAGTCTCTGTTGCTCATTTTCCAGTCTCCTCCATAGCAATTCCATTGCTATGAGAACAATTAGAGACATAAGACATCCAGTTACATTGCTAGAGCTATTCATTCTACCCAGTCCTGTGGTGATACAAATCCCTCTATTGATGCAAATTATTACTATTCCTTATTCTTCAAGTATTTTGGTACTTATAAATAACTATTTGTATATTAATCAGCCTGATTCCCATGATTTCCCCTGCTATTCCCTCTACTTCACTGAAAAATCACAGCAGAAATGTTCACATTTTTTTCTTATATGCAACCTATTTCTCTGTCTGAGACCTCTTCTGTCCTACAACGGCATGACAGAAGGATTCAATATTGGCCACAGAGTTATGCGCTAGCATATAGAATTTCTTACAAAAGTGCATATATTAATATCCTTCTATTCCCTAATTTTTTTTTTTTTTAAAGAGACACAGATAAACTAAATTTAAACAATCGCAATGTGGACTCCCCTGAAAGTGTAAAGGAACTCTCTTTTAAGAAATGACAAATCAGAGACAAGACTGGCTGAATTTCAGTTTCTTCTGATTAGATTCTTATCATTGTTAAATATGAGACAACAGTGTGACTACTTGCCTTTCAGTATCATAGCAGCTGGCTTGCACACCCTTGGCAGAAAACTTTTCCTGATTTACCTGACACAGAGAAACCTCCAAAGCTTTCCTGGAACACCCAGACCCACAGCCAACCACCCTGCCTCCCTCTCCTCCATTTATCTGCTGCCTCCTTCCTCCCCCTGCACTTCTCCCCATCCAGCCCTCCACCCCCCTTTTTTTCTACACTCCAGCTGTGAATCACATACAGATTCTGTTTTCCAAGTAGGTTTTGATACAAGTTGCATAAGCGCAGTTGACAAAGTAATAGGCATGGTAATTTAATTATGAGATGGATGGTAGATGAGAGGCTGAGATTACCACATCCAGTGACATCATCTGTCTGGATTAGGTGGGGTTTTAGACTCGTTTCTTGTTCTTACAAAATATTGTGATTATCTGATGTGTGACACAAGGTAAATAACTGGAGTGCAAACAGTAGTAACTAGCAGGCCTAGAAAAGAAGCTATGCTGAAACATTCTCTTGAGATATGGTTTCTTTTTAGTTTGCAGACTGAAAACACTGTCTTAACAAAAGGGTGTTTTTTTACTATTGTTTCTCCTCTTTTTAAAGAAATAATATCAAAATTATGCTCCCAAGACAAGGAATTTTTATTTGCAGTGTGGTTTTTTGTTGTGATTGTTTTGGGGACTTCGGTGAAAAATGAAAAGTTTGATTAAATAGATAAAACTATTTATTAAAAAATAACTGCTTTTGCCTTTGGTTCTGCTGCCATGCCTTACCAGTTGCCTGCTTTCCCACACACCTCACACTTCCCACAGGGCTGGGCTCCCCATCTGGGCTTTCCTTTGCAGATGTGCTGTGTCAAGAGTACAGAGTGACACCACCACAACTGCCATCCAGCTCCTCAACTGCAGATCACACCATGGAAGTTCCTCATCCCAACCCACAGCACAGAGGGGAGACGGGACCAGGGCAAGGCTGGGGATAGCTCTCAGGAGATGTCACAGCCACATTCCCAGCCAAAATATTTGTGCATTGGCTAAAATGGTCATGCTCCAGGCTCCTCTGCATCACTTCAGAGATTCTCTCAGTGAAGAATCAGTGGCCTGGATCCAGCCCCGCAGCTACATTTGTGCTTCACTTTATGCACAACACCATGTCTGTAAACTTGAGGTTTTGAAATTAATTGTGTGCAAGAATGTTTGTGTTTGGAAGGACTTAAATTGTCGCGATGGGAAAAATTAATTGTAGATAGCAGGAGCCTTAGAAACTTCCAGATCCACCCATATTATAACAAATCACAGACATTAGCTATGAATTTTCAGTGTCATTACAGCAATAAGAAAAGACATTACTCAGATTAGTGGTCACTTGATAAATCATTCCAGAGCTTTCAATAATGCTAAGTGTCTGTACAGAGACTATCATTATGGTAAACAGTGCAAAATTGGACAGCTAAAATGCTTCATTCCTTTCCTATGTCACAGCCAGTTAATCTTTGCCAATGAATGTGCTTTGTTTCTTCATAATCTTATATTCCTTAGCCTCGAACTGGAAGCCTCTTCTCTATATATTTCAGCGTATAGAATTTATATCATTGGATAATTCCACAAGCTCCCCAAAGTAGATGCATTTCAGGTATTACAAAGCCTAATGGGCCCCTGGGGAGACAGAAGAGATTGCCAGGTGGTACAGAGAGTAAAAAAAACAAAAAAAAACCCCAAAACCCAAAAAACAAACAAAAAAAAAAAAAGGGGGGGGGGCAAACTAAAAAGAGGGAGTAGCCCATTGTCACTACAACTGTCTTCATACTTCTCTGTCCTGGCCAGGTTAGGAAATAAGAAGCACAAGAGCAAAGCACTTCCTCCCACCTTTGTTTCCTGTGTTTTGAAATGAAAGCAACACTCAGAGTCAATGGTGTCCCTTGAGTGAGGAAGACTCCTGGTCTACTAAATTTAAAAGAGAGGAGTTTACATCCCAGTCAAAAGCTGTTTACCAATTTTTTTTTAGTTCCTCTTTAACTCCAAAATAAGCTGAGATTTTCATGAGTGAGGCAGCACTGACTAATAATGAAATGAAAAAAAAAAGACCTTCAAGGACTTGCACATTTTCATAAAAAGTGGCAGCACTTGGTCCTGTCCTACGCTTCCTGCCGCTAGAGCGAAGGTGCAGCTGTTCTTCATAACCTTAAAAGAATCCTCAGGCTTCCTCTTGTGTTAATACCTTTCATGACTTCCACTTAACCTTATAAAGTTCCACTGAGGAAATATCTGTTTGAATCATCCCCACATGATCAGTTACCCGTCACCAGTGACAAATATCAAATAAATTAGATGCAAGGTACAAAATCTAGTCCTAGGCTGAAAGTATTCCAAATACTAAACTGAATCTGGGACAGTATTAAAGAGATAGACACCTGCCTCCATGATAGGACTTTGACAGGTCTTGTGGGTGGAAAAGACTTTTTTTTACTGGGTTTCAGTTCAGTGACTTTACTACCTACAAGCTTTCATCAACAACCTAGCTACTCACGTTTTTTATTGTTCTGTCAGGTTTAGTAACTACTGCAATAGAATATAAGGTTTTGGAAGACAGAGTATTCAAGGGACTAGTACTCAATTTCTATAAAATATAGGATGCAATCTGGAAAGGGGATATCCATGGAGCACAGAAACAGGTGCAATCATCTTATTCTCAGTTGATATACAGAAGAAAATATATTCCTCCTTTTTTTTTTTTTTTTCACTGAAAGAGATGAAAAATCAGCAAAGCATAGAGAACAGATAAATTATCTAAAATCAGTTTATCTTACAATGGATCACTGGTTTGAACAAGGGTTGAACTTTCTAATGATTGTTTTTGTAAGGAGTAATCCCACATATTTTAGTTCCAAGGTTCTTTGTTGTGTAAGGTCTGTTTAATCTCACACTTGCCATTATCTGGACAAAACTTAGCAGACTTGGAGACAAAATAGGAAAAATTTTGGAGGAGGAAGGACATATTTGTAAAGTATGTGTGTTAAATACATACTTGTTTGTATATATAAATATACTAACCTTCACACTCAGAGTGGATTTGATTCACTCTCCTTTATATTTTGTGCATTGGCATTTAATATATAGGTTCTTCACGGGGCAAATCAGAACATAATGTTATCCACTGAAAAGGAAAAGTAAACCTACCAGTCTTTTTAGTACTTTAAAATCAGGGATACAGTTTTGCTCTATGCATAAAAGCCTAAAAAGCTTTTAATTAATCACCTGCCCAGATGACCTTTTCAGACTTTTGGTGCATGTTAGGTCAGAAACATACTCCTGAAGCTAGAAGGAGGGATTCCCAAAATCATTTCCTGTATTCCTTCACAGGGCTGAGCTTTGCACTTGCAGCTTCAGCCGCACTAAACTGAGGAAAAGAAACTCTCCCCAAGAGGACCCTGGTGTAGCTGTTCTGACAGCTTCTGCCAGCTCAGACTCCTGCTTCTGTTTGCAGTTTAAGACGTTTGACATTAAACAAAGCAGAAGAGAGCTAGTCCATAAATGCCTCAGGGAAATCTAACAGTGTCTTTTGTCTTTGCAAAATCCCAGAGGAGAATATAGTACTTTTACTTATGCATTGCTTGTTGTAAAGACCCAGAAAACATTTCCAATACTTATCTTTTTTCTAGCAGGACTACTTTGCATTATGAAATGCAGACCTTTTCCCTCCACTATGATCAACCAGTCATGGCTGATGGCATTGTCTCTCGCTGTCAGATCCAAACCTAACTGGTCTGGTTGAGGAAAGCACACCTCAAATTGTAAGGGTCAGATTTTTCCAGTGTCCAGCAATTTGTGCAGGTATCAATGATATGGATAATTTTCTCCCACAATATGGGGCAAAATCAAGATTGATCCTTTCCAGTATTATTTTCATGAAGTCTGAATGTGCTTTGTATTTTTATGTCAGCAATATTTTAGCAAGTAATTATAGCACTTAGCAGAGATCTTCGTGCAGCGTCTATTTCTGTTCCATAGAAGATCCACAAATGTGAGAAAAAATAATAAAATATTGAACATACAAAAAAATATTATTTCTCAAGTTTTATATTTAGGAAGATCCCAGCTTCAAAAAAAAGTTGAAAATTTAGATGGTCATAACAGTCCCTCTAGAAATACAATTACAAAATGATGGAATCTCTTCTGGATATGAAATAGAATTTCTAAGACTGAGAGGGAAGTGTGTCTAGAAACTAATGTTATCCACGAAAGAGAGATTAGTTGTGGTGAAGACCAGTATGCTATCAGCATCTTTTTTTAAGTATTTTTAAACTTCATGCAGGCCTAGATGTGATCTTACAAGAACTTCCATCCCTGCTTGCAACTGTAAAGCTGATCATCCTGAGTGTATTTGGAAAGTGAACGTGTGCACAACACCAAAGTAAATTCGTTGGGAAGAAAATAAGTAAGAAATACTGTCTTATTAGATTTCTTGATCTGGGAAATTAAGATAAGTTTTTGGTAATTTCTGTCAATTTTATGTATTTTCATGGCTGAAAATCGAATTAATTACTATGTCTTGACAGGCATATTAGCAGAGTTACTTTTAGTTTCTCTTTCAAGGTCTTTCAGAGATTCAGGTGGAGCAACTAAGATGCCTGGAAAAGTCAACACAGTTAAATTACACTGCACTTTCATCACATAATTGCTATAAAGAATTGAACCCAACAGATCATTGCCATGCAGACTGAAGTTCTTCTTTTCCTTTCATCGCAGCTGATCTGCTCCCTGCAGAAGTGGTGAGGGAGGAATAAATCTGCAGCTCATTTTACTGCCACCCATGCTGTGTCCCAGTCCTGTCCCGCAGAGAGGCTCATCCTCCCCTGCACCAGGCTCAGCACGGGGGACAGGATGGGAGCGGGCTCTGCAAGGAATGGGGGACTGGCTGCGTCTGTCAAAGGTGTTTCCATTTCATAATCCTTGAATCATGCAGAGAGAAGGACTTCCCAGAAAAGCCTGCCACTGCCAGCACAGATCAAACTGGTCCTGACGAATACAATAAAAGAGAATTGAAAGAAAACTGAACTCGACAACTCAAGCATGTGCCTGGCTACC
The DNA here is from genome assembly GCF_000700745.2 of Antrostomus carolinensis. Classification (NCBI taxonomy): domain Eukaryota; kingdom Metazoa; phylum Chordata; class Aves; order Caprimulgiformes; family Caprimulgidae; genus Antrostomus; species Antrostomus carolinensis. The sequence continues at coordinate 89,535 of NW_010308481.1, forward strand.
CCAGCAATGCAACACCCAGTCAGAGATGATTTATATCACACCAGTTTGCAATTTTTTTAATTTTTTTTTTTTCACATTTGAATGAAAATTGAACAAACCCCTTAAAACTTCTAAGAAACCAGTGGCCTTTTCAAGCAAATTGTTACCACACTGCTTTCTCCTCTTTTGAAAGTCGATATGGACAGATGAACTGAGAATAGAACAACCACATCTGACTTACAGCCCAACGTACAAATTATTACCACTGCGATCATCTCATTTCCCCTGGACTAGCATTAGACCAGGAGCCAGATGCTCTGAAAACTCCATTTTAGTTAAAGGCTGAACCTGGTTAGAGAAAAAACGAATCCTGAAGCACTGTGTGTCTGAAATAGTAAATATAGGGGTATACATAAATTTCCACTCTGTAAGGTCTTGGGCACTGTTAGTGTTTAGATTTTGGTGCAGCTTGAGGTCTGGAATAAAATCAAGTCCCCATACTACTGCACACAGAGCGTGAAGAGATTGACAGTTGTTTCTTGTCTGAAGAACAAGTGAATTTAATAAAGAATGAGCAGGAAGGGAACAAACTTACTTTCCTTGAGGACCTATTGATATTGTTGGGAGAGGAAGCCAAGTAACATGTATCCTGGCACGGTGGGTGGGTCCTGAGCATCAGAAACCTGGACAGAAGCCTAAAAGCTTTTTTCCTTCTGTGGCCTTCTTTTTCATGCAGACAAGAAGAAATTTGGAAAGGCCAAGCACAAGCAGCTGGATGGAGGACTACTGTGTACTGCCTATAGCTTTGGAGAGTGCACAGATCAAGCCTGTTATGAAGGCTGAGATTAAGGAGCCCAAGAGAAGGGATGGAAGAGCACTGAGATGAGAAGATTCAAACGCAGCAGAACTCCCAGCCACAGGGGGAATGAATCTCTCAGGATCTCTAGTGATGATTCATCTACAGTGTAAATATATCTCTGCAGGAGAAGTGAGGATGAATGTTAAGTATATGTGATAAAGAGGCAGAAAATTCTGGGAGGAAACTGGGATGTTCCAAGCATTTATTTCACCTGAAAGGAATTGTATATCTCCATATCTCTCCGCTTCACTATGAATTTCTCTTCCATTTGTTTTTAGTGTTAAATCCATAAAGATAACAAAGGACAGACTTTCAGCTCTTCCATAGCACAGGACCATGCACAACCATGGGACGTCATTAGCTGATGGACTATTTTATCATCTTGAAACAGTTTTGTTTTGTTTTGCAGTAGCAGCCATGTGTCTTCTGTCATCACCTTTGAGACAGAATGAGTCTTCCAGAGGCTACCATGTGAAATATGACCCAAAGTTAGGTTTTATCAAGTAGGAAAGTTCTCATCTTAAAGGATTTCTGCACAGGCCGCAGACCTAAACAGAGATTTCTGTAGCACATGATCTCAAGAAGTACACACATTTTTTTGTTAAATTTTCATCTTTATATCAATTTTGCAGAAAGAAGGAACAAAGTGGGGTTTTTTACAATGTGTGGAATATAGTTTAATTAAGAAAAAATATAAAAGAGGAAAAGAAGAACACTAAAAAGAAATAAGGAGGAACGAAAGAGTCCAAATCCTCATCCTCTGTTAAGTCCAACTGCTGCAAGAAAAATTAATTGCTTGCTGTAGCTGATTATAACAGCTTGTGAACATACTGTTTACTTGTTTTGGCAAGGAGTGTGATTACAGGCTTCAAAGTGCAACTAGTCTCTTGTCCATTGAGAAGCTGCAGTGAGACACACTCCTGACATCAGATATGAGGCTGCAAATTGGGGGAGGGAAAAAAAAAAAAAAGAGCTAAAGAAAGAAGGTGATGGGTTCTTACCATCCTCAGGTGAATATTTCTCTGGAAAGCGGTAGCTAGAAGAACTCTATCCTTTCATTCACTTTTGAATGTCCATGTATTTCATTCAAACACTTCTTTTCTTTTTTTTACTTAGTGATTTGTAAACATGTCCTGATATTTAACATCTATCCTGTACCATGTGAGCTGCTTTGATGGGAATATGTATAATCACATGATATATTTCTATTTCAAAATGAGCTGTGTCCTAGAATCTACTTTCTCAGGAGAGTATTTCTGGATGTGGTGAGGAACCTGGTGTTTTGCTGAAACTCTGCACAACTGGCTTTGAATTCACCATTGGGATTGATCTTCCTGTCAGCAATGTTGCTCAGTGAAAGAGTCACAGACAGCCAAAACAATAAGGGTGTGAACACACAAAAAGGATGCTCATTTGAAAGTGTGATCCAGTATTAACAAACCTAAGGCAGTCTTTCCACAGATCTCTGAGCCTGCAGACCAGGAGGGAGTTCTACTTTCACATTGATGTTACCCTAAAAGTGTGTTGCATTCATTTTGAAAACATGTAAACTCCAACAAAATACATGCTACTTCCATTTTTGTTAAAATCCCAGTGCTCAGCATTCAGGAAACTTTTCTTGTCTGGCTTAGCCTAATGCCAGGTTTTTATTCATTATACATTTATCACAGCAGACAAGTCTGAAACAGTTACCCAGTGCAATAATATTTCATTTTTTTCCCATAACAAATTAAACAATAATAATCTTTGTTCATAAAATAAGTTTTTCTGAAGGCTCTTGTTGAGAAACATTCCTATCCTGAAGAGCCCCATCTGTTGTACATTTCTATTGTCCTGCCTGGTTGGGCTCTCCCCTGACTTGTATTAGCAGAGCAGATGTGCACCAGGACTTGTGAAATTGGTTGCTGTGAGTCGAAACACCACCCACCCTGCAGGTTTGACATGCAAAGACTGTGAGCACAGCCTAGAGCGTGTGGGTTTTGGGTTCTGTCACCTGCAGAGTCCAAAAAGACATGGTGCCAAAACAGCATCCTCAGAGGTGTCAGAGACTGCCCCTCTCAGAGAAAGGTGTTAGGTGTGCACGCCTGCTGCTCTGCTGGGGAGTGACTGGCTGCAGATAACAGCTTGTTACTTGCCTCCAGTAATGGATCTTCTTAATTTTCTTAAAGGGCTTTGGAGGCTTCCCTCTCCCAAAGACATCGGACATTGGAGAATGGGCTTTGGCAACGCTAATTAATACCTTCTAAAATGGTATCTTCCGGATCTCACAGATATTCCAGGTAACTCTGAAAAGAGATATAGTAATCCACCAGCATTCTGCTTCTCTAAATGTCATGCACTAACCTCTGTGCAAAGCTTACTGCCTGCTCCTGTGCAGTTGCAATTGTTGCTGTACAGGTATTTGCTATGTAGATTGCATCAGTCAAAATACTTCTTCTATATCTACTTATTCTTCTTCCTTATCACCAATCAGGAATGCCAATTAGTATAAAGAGGAGAAAATGAAGGGATAAGATCTCTGAGTGAGCAGTTTCCCAGCAATTAATAGCAGGCAAATTGCCATCTGTCAAGCACCTGTTGGTTTCCTGGTAATAAACTAGGGAATATCTGAGATACGTGGCAAAGGAACAGAGAAATAAAGGGTAAAACAGAGGGAATATGCATGCGGGTCATGTCCCAACATGGAAGAGAGATTTAAGGGGCAAAAGGAAATTAACTTTTCAGGGCTGGAACCCGGGGAACTCCAGAAAGCTCTGTGTAGGTTGGTCTGACACATAGGTTTTCTTGTTTTCACACATTTTGTGAATTTGAAATGATTGAGTCTTTGTCAAAGGTTTGGATTACTTGGATTAAACTCATACTTAACCATGTACAGGCAAGGCTGGTGTCACAGATGGGACCTGTCATATTGCTAAATCACAGTGTCCAACAAAAATATTTACTCAGCAAAGGAGGCATTTATGGATGCCTTTCAGCATCACATCAGGGCCTGATGCTGTCAAATAAGAATGTTTGCTAAAGAGCAGCAACAGGACAGTCAATGATTCAGACTGACTGCTATTTATCTGCCCTGCAAAAAGCCCATACCCCAGTGGCCATTTCATAGAAAATGTGTTGCCTTGGACCCTTGACCTTGGCAGGGCAGGTACAGAACAGAGTATCAGAGTTTGCCTTTTTTGCCTTTCTTTATCCTTGAGGGATCACCTGGCCTTTAATGGCTTTGGCATAGCATAAGACTACCTTATGTTTGGCAGCTGTGAACTGAGCGATCATCCCTCAGAGCAAGACAAGAGGGTGAAGGATAAGTGGGCTTATCCTTGCCATCTTTAAGTTTGGTTGTTTTTTGTTGTTTTTTTTTTGTTTGTTTGTTTTGGGGTTTTTTTTACATTCTTCCAAGTTCTTCCTCAGCAATCAGTGACTGGAGAAAACTGGTGGTGACTTTAGTCACCCATGTTAGCAACTGATCCTGTATCTGTCTTCTTGACACTGCTTTTGAGGTTCTTTCTTATTAGGAACTTGTCCAACACTTCCCTAATCCTGATATGGCTCTCTGTTAAGCAAGCATAAATCAATTTCTGATGATAAGAGTTACTGCCTGACTTTGGCTGCACTCAGAATTGTCTAGAGATCTTGTGTGGTGCATGAAGCAAGAGTATTTCACATTCATACACTCATAGATAGATAGCAAAATGCTCCTGGCCTGTGATTGATGAACACTCTGAGCTAAGGTCTGTAGCTACGATGACTCTTTAACATAACACTGACTCAGCTATCAATCATGTAGGAAATGCTTGTAAAGGAGGGGTAGGGATCTGTGCCCTTCTTTGAGGACTCATCAATCAACTTTAGCAACACAGAGGCTTAACCAGAACATGTCAAGCAGGTCTTGCTTTATACCCCAAGCCTCTTAAAAAAATATTTTCTGCAAAAAGTGATTCACTACATTCTGCACTGGAAGTCACTGAATAATAATCACAAATAGCTCTAAGTACACTGCCAAAATCATGCATAAGTGCTTGAAAGATGGGTATTATCCAAACTGGGCAGGCAAAGCTACAGAGCCCTTGTAAAAAACAAGTTTAACAGCAGCAACCAGCCCAAATTAGCTGAGGAAAGCTCATTTGAATCTCTCTAGCCCTGTACTTTTTGCATATTAAACATCATCCATCTGCATTAAGGAGGCAGTAGAATCCAAACTTGTCTTTGATAAGGTACTACAGGCAGCAGTAGCTTCAGGTAGTGTGGTAGGCCACAGGTGAAAAAGGTGGGTATGCCTCTGTCTGCTTCTCACCCCACAATCCTTTGCCAATTCAGACTATAAAATAGCTTCAGCATTTCCTGGCTATGAGGAATTGTCTATCTGTTTCACACATTTTCCTTTTCCCTCCTACCTTGGGAACTTACTTTACATCCCTTCCTCTCTGCCCCATCTTTTTCCAGCTAATATTTTTGTCTTAGATTCTAATCAGGAGGTAAGTAATGAAAAAAGCTCCAAATGGTCCACTCAAAGTTGTAGGGGAATGGTTGCTTGAAAACTGTTGTTATACCTCAGGAAAATGTAAGCTTGTGGATAAAACATATCTAGTCTCCTGCCTTTCCCAGAAACTTGTATCTTTTCAAAGGTAGGAGATACTGTTGGTTGTTGGGTTTTTTCCTTCTTTTCCCTGAAGAACACTTACTGGGAAAATAAATCCTTTATGAAGTTGTTTTTCCATTGTAAGCTACACTGATACTGTATCAAGTGGGAGGTATGGTCTTGTTTTTCAGCCAGATTTTGTAATAAGTTGTTACTTTCCCTCACTCTGATGCAAGCTACTAATTGCTAAACCTATACACTTGTTTTTCTTTTGATACAGAGCTGCAGTAGCAAGCTACAATGAAATTTGTTAAGCTTGGATAATTGTAAAGAACTAGGAAAAGATGAAAAAGAAATACAGATAGAATAAAGATGAGCTAAAAGGTGAATGACAATTCACATAGAGATAGAGATAAGCAGAGAAGATGAGAAGGAAATTTGTCTCCCCACCTTATGCAAATTTACAAGATTTTGAAACATTCATTTTTCATAGTACCAAAGACTAGAATCAAAATCTTTAAAACTTTTTCAAGTCACAAATCAGTGGAAGTTATTATCTAAACCAAATCAGTTTTCTTTATATGATGCACAGTTTACTAAAATAATTATCTAAATCAACTTACATTCTTGTACAAAAATCTTTGCATATCTGTAAGAAATTCTCTGTGAGTACCCAAGAACATTTCTCAACATGCATTTAATCTACGAGATAAAAATATGCTATTGTCTTTATTTTATAGAAAATAAAACTTCAGTATAGGAAACCTTTTCAGCTTGTGTAGTTAAAATGATATTTAAAAGAAAAAAAAAATCATATATAGCCTAATAAAAGTGAGAAAACTTTGGATGTTCCTGTTACTCCAACATCTTCCAATACCTGAAGGGGTATTCAACTCCCTTCCAGTACCTGAAGGGGCCTACAAGAAAGCTGGGGGGGGGGGACTTTTTACAAGGGCAGGTAGTGATAGAACAAGGGGTAATGGCTTTAAACTGGAAGAGGGCAGGTTTAGATTAGATATTAGGAAGAAATTCTTCACTGTGAGGGTGGTCAGACCCTGGAACAGGTTGCCCAGAGAAGTTGTGGATGCCCCCTCCCTGGAAGTGTTTAAGGCCAGGTTGGATGAGGCTTTGAGCAACCTGGTCTAGTGGAAGGTGTCTCTGCTCATGGCAGGGGGGTTGGAACTAGATGATCTTCAAGGTCCTTTCCAACCCAAACCAAGCTGATAGTTAAACTGTCACACCATTCTATGATTTTATTATTATTATGATCTCTGAAAATTTTATAGGGATTCATTATGATGTTTTACCCTAAGCTACTCCCCTTGAAGGAGGTAATAACATAGTAAAATAAATTAATCACACAGACTTTAGAGCTTGAGGTCACCTATCAAGCTGCTTTTATAAGCAGCAAGAAATTTGGTTGAGAACCTAAGATTGAATATCACTTTCCCCACTATTATGTTTGTTCATCACATGAGGTGGCTGGGCAGGATTAAGTTGCCTTTTTTTTGGGGGGGGGGGGGGGGTTGGGGGGAAGGTTCAGATTTTAGCAAAGTACAGTATACTAACATGTGAGTTTCTGTAATAATTTTGAATGCTTTTTGATTTTTGGCTATATAAAACCATGTTGATTTTGAGGAAACTATGTTAACTACAAATACAGATTTATTTAGAGTTACAGCTAGTCAGATTTTCAGAGGTTGAACCACTTGGGAGACAGGTCACAAAAATACAACAGGAGATAAAAATGATGATAATGACACAATAAAAGGATTTTAAAGGCAGGGGAATTAACTTTGAGGGACAGAATAGTAAAAAGTTACAATGAACATTGTTTGCTCAAGTAACCAGAGTTATTTGTACTTGTAAGTATTTACCTTTCCTTATCTTTGTTTTTGAAATGTCACAAATATGAAACCAGTGACTTTTTAACATTGAAAAATAATGGGCTAGCATCTTAAGCCTTTTATAAAAGTAACTGACAGAGGCCTGGTGACATCAACGAACTGTGAAACAGGCAAAACTGCTAAGTGTGGGATTTTTGCTACAGGAGATATGGCCACGGAAGAAAAGGGGTATGGCAAAGCTCCACTGGATTTGAGAAATGGACCTCATGTTCACTTTGAAGTCCTGGGAGATAGGGGGGTGGAAGATCAAGCACTAAAAACTTCTGACACTAGGTTTCACCTGAGACTTGGAATCATCAGTGATAATTTAACCAGAGAGGAATGTTAATTAGGGCTTCAGGCCTTTTGTATAGACACTAATTAATTACATGTGTTGATTAGCATTTTGCTGTATTGAACACAGAACAGCCTGAGTAAACCCCAGCTGGAAATGCCACGTGTAAAATAATTCAGATCTGTTGTATGTAGGGCTGTGGATGGGTATTATGGTGGCTCTGATTTAAATAAGCTGGTTCTGCTCCCTAGACCAGACCCGGGTGAGCATGTGTATTCTTGGCATATGTACTCCATGCTAGGAAATGGAGATGCCAGATAAAAACAGAGAAAGGAGCCCACAGCAGAGGGAAAGGAAAGGTTAGTTTCTAATTGTTCATTATCAAACAACACAAGTTGGTTTACAGTTCTTGGCAGGCAGAGTTAAAACTACCCCTGTGGATATTTGTGTGATTTAAAGATGGAACTAAAGCTACCTGAGGGCCTGATATTGCCCAAAGGAGTGCTCCTGTGCCCTGACTGCCCCCTCCTACCTGCTGCTACCATGTTCTGCTGGCCACTGCTGTCCTAGTGCCAGGAGGGCCACCGACAGCAGGTGACCCTGTTGTTTCTATAGGACTCAACTTCAGCCAGCCTAGAGCTTCAAGATACCTTATAGCTAGGTGAGACAATATGTACATGACAGTTTAATGGGCAAAGTGGGAGCAAAAAGCAGCTCTGGCCATTTTGGAGGCAGCTAACCGCTGGATGGCCTTAGTTGTGACATTGATGTTCACTCATACATTTACCCCGACCTGTTGCTGTGTATATACTGGTAGATGCATCCCCATTTGTTTAACTATTGAGGTGTGGGGTGCACAGTGTTGAGAGCAGAGATAAAATCCTGGGTCCTAGTTCTGGATGGAGCAGCTGCCACACTGCACTTAGTTTAATTTTTTTGGGACACTTATTCTTCTTTTACTGAGGGGTGTAAGAGATTTTAGACACAAAGTTTATCTTTTTAACACTGTCTTGCTGAATTGTATCATAACCACCAATTGCTTGGCTCTTTATAAAATCATTTGACTTACGAAGGTGTCTCAGGAATAAATTTTGCCAATATTCAGACACACTAGCATTGCTGTTGAGTTCCAGGTAATTACTGAAGTGTAGGAACCTGAAAGTGCTCTCAGATACTGGCAGCATTTATGACTGAACTAAAGATATCAAAGCTCAATTCTTTAAAAACCTCTACCAAAGCTGTAGAGAAACACAAGAACTTGGCTTAAGTGAACTAAAGTTAGATCATTAATTTCAGAAGAAATAAAAATCACCATAACTCCTTAGCTCCAGTTTCAAACAAATTATAAACCTGTGACATTAGAAATATCTGGTTATGTTTGTGATTAGTTATGTCAATCCTATGTGTCACTATATCCTAACACTTTAGGAAACAATCAGACAACCATCAGTATGTCTGTTGAGGGAACATAACTTTAGTAAACACCGCTAGCACTCCCTTTGTGAATTGCAACAATTAATTAAAACAAACTATAGTCTAATGGTAGTATTTCTTCTACTTGATTAAACAAGCACTAGTGATGCTGTGAATATCAGTGACAGCATGACCTTCCCAATCTTATAACAAAACTGGGAGAGTTCAGCTGTAGAGAGCTGATGAACTTCCAGACAGTCATTGTAAGCCAGTTGTAAGATTTTGGTGTTTCCTCATTGTTGATTAAAGCCACTTTATCCACAGATTATCTGTTTCAGGTTCTTGTTTAGTCAATCCCATTAATACAGATATGACAAAAAATGTGTAGGTAACTGATCTCTAACTCTAGAGTTGAATTTCTCAAGCTTGCCTATAGCAAGGGTTGGTTTTTTACCACCCACGCATTGCTTTGCTTACGTGAAACAAAAATCTGACAAGCTTTCAAAAAGCTCCACCGCCGATTCTCTCACTGTTAATCTTGTCTTTGTAAACACAAAATGGCTGCTTGATTCGGCTAACAACTTTCAGTGTTTCACTTTGTTCTGGGCCACACCTGCTTAACCACTAGTAAAACAACCAGTTAAAAAATAATAAAAAGTTGTTAAGTACATGTTTCATACGTGGTGATAGATATGGAAGGACAGGTTCAGCTTTTTTCCCCATTCCTATCTCTGAAAGTTGAAAATTGCAACATTTTTAGTTTACAAATATTGTTGTACATAAAACTTCACATATCTGCTTTTTCTCCAGTTCAACTATGTTTTTTCCAGTGGAAATGTGGATTGATCGACATTTTTAGGGGTCATTGACATTAAAGAGTATGGAGTTACATGATGGAGAACTTTCAGAAATTTCTTACATGAAAATATGAATCAAGGTTATCTTCATGTCTGTGGACCAGTATGCTTAGTACTCAACATCCATTCATTTACTTTTCCCCACTATTTTATCTGTTAGTCCAGAATGCTGAATCATCCCCATTACTTGGTAACTTACAGGTGTATTTCAAACCCTCTGGGAAGCATATATTTCCACTCTTCTGATGCACAATCAAAACTGCTCAGTGATAAAGAAGTGGATTATAAGTACTTAAAAGTCCTCAAACAACACTTCCTCTAAAAAACAAGTTTTCTTAAGGCTAGAGTGTGACTCTCATTTCAAGTAAAGTTTAACTGTGTTCTAAGTGAAACATATTGCAGCTTTGAGAAAAAATGCCAGTGTGGAAATGCCAGTGTTGTGTCTGCTGATGAGATATTTGGAGTTCACGACCTGTAAAAGGTTTTAGTGGAGGGGGGGGAAAAAAAAATTTTGCTTTTTTTACCAGTCAGGCGTCAAAATCAGCAATATATACCTATGCCTGCTAGCAATGTCATTCAGTTACTAAAACATGTGAATGTGTGGTTTGTTTGTTTGTTTTTTAATGGGTTATGACTTGCTTTTTCTGTTCTATTTTGCTTCCCTTCAGCTGTCCACTGCAAAACACAACTCTTGAGTTTCATCTTAATTTTTCCTAGTGCAATTTACAAGTAAAAAGGTTGAGTGGTGTTGAGGAACAAAGTTGTTCAGTACATGGAAAACATAGGAGCAGGTAGAGCAAGTGATATGTTCCAAATCAGGCTCATATCTCTGTGGGAACTGACCTGGCAAATTTTCTGTGTTTATTCCTAGGAGCATTATCCAAAAACATGCTATAATCCTGCCAACAGAAACTTAAAGACTACATAGAGATCTCATGTATACACATCTAGACAGATGGAGGTTAGGTAACACGTTGATATGCTGTGCAATTAGTTCATTACTTGGAAGTCAGGAGCCTTGTTAATCATTGTCACGCAGTCGTGCTGCTGAACTGCACAGGCAATGCGCTGTTTGCACGTCTGTGGGTTTGTCCTTTCCTTCCTCTCCATTATCCTACAGCTATACCACACGGGCATGGGACACTTGAGCTCTGCAGTGCCAGAGGTAGGCTGAGAGCAGTGGGATGACTCCTGGAGGTGCAGCTGCCCTTCAGCACTCCCTGTCTCCAAATGCTCTTTTGTGGACCAGGAGGCTTCCCACTAGCTTAGCACCTTGTAGCTCCTGTGTAAGCACGTACCTGAAGGTCACGAAAAAAAATACTTTCCTCACATGGAGTTAGCTATGCCCTTAGCATATATATATATACAGCCAGATCGAGGTCTGCATGTCTTTCCCACACTCAAAACCAGTTGCAAGGACAATTTGATGCCCACAGCAGTACTAGCACCTCTGTAAAAGCAGTATGTGATGCTGCAATACACTTAGGACTTCTCTGAACTTGAGAAGGGCAGCGAGGGACTGAATCAAGTGTCTCACATGTATTACTGATACACCTGATGTGCTGAGGAGCACTCACCAAAGAAAAAAATATATCCTTGGGAGAGTTTAAAATGGAAGTTGATAGGGAGGGAAAGGAGCATCTTTAGCATACAGCCAAGACACATTTTTTTCTGGTAAAATAGTAGATCTGTGGAAAGCTGAGATGTGAGTGCTTACTTATACCATTTTTATTATATTATTGTGAATGGGAGGTCTGAATGGCATGAATCCTTTACTAGCTCACAATCTGTTGTCAGGACAGACACAACAGAGAAACAGTGAGGGAACAGGATGTGGACGGCAAATGCCATGTAAATTATGGAGACGAGTTGAGAAAAGAAATTAGGTTTTGAGTGGAGTGGGGAGTATCAGTGAATATTTCTCTAAAAGTATAAACGAGGAGAAATACAGAAGATAAAGGATAGGGTCAGCTGTGGAAGGAGGGTGTGAAGGGAATACAGGTTTGGGAGCGAAAGGAACAAGTGGAGAAGAAGAGAGGGGAAGGAAAGGAGCCAAATGAGCGAAGGATAGAGAAAGCCTTGATGCAGGTTTTTTACTGGAAAGAACTGGATGGAGAAGCGAGGGATCTGAGAACTTTTTCACCATTTGCTCAAGTCAGTAGTGCTGCAGGTATGTTCCCAGTAACTTCAGAGCTGCTCCAAGATTTTTATCTTCCCCAGGTCTTCTCAGCCCTGATTACTGGGCAGACTTTTTCCACCATGCTATGCCAGAGAAGCTTGCTGTCTGGCCTGCCTAGAGTCAACATTTCTGCGTATTTTACAGCCTGAATATGTAGCTTTGGGACCTTGACCCCATGGCTTGAAAAATGAAAAGGTTGTGGCCTTTATAGAGCACCACTACAAAAACCTGTAAGTGCATTTGCTTTTCTTTGTCACTCAGGAGTAACTTGGGGAGTGTACATGTTCAATGTTCAGAATTTGGTGTGCCTTAAAAAATGCCCTGTTTAATAGTTCTGGAGGTAAAATTATACAGATTTGAACTGTTTAATTTTTGTGTCAGTTTGCATTGTGTGACCTGCTGATGGAGCCAGGTGCAAAGCCAGTAGAAATAAGCTGAGGGCACTACAGATTGTTGAGTGCCTTGCAGACTTACAGAGCAGCAACTGAGTTTACAACAGCAACTAACTGGAGACTGACACCCTTAGAAACCCAAAGGAAACACTAATTGTACTCTACTGGTGAAACAGTTGACATGCTAAGGCACTTATCTTTTCTAATTATTCTTAATCTGTTTTTTCATTATGAAAAAAGCATGTCTCTACAAGTGAGTGCTACTTTGTTTCTATTTCTACTCTATCTTGTTCAAAAGCATGCAAATAACTTGTCCTGTGGGACCTGCAGCCGTGGTGTCTGCAGCTATGTTTTTGCTGCATTTCTGAGATTTTGTCCACGGCAGCTCAGGGTGAATGATATCTCAGGGTGGGAGCTGCCCCTTTGATTAGAGACCAGGTGATTGCACAAATCTGTATCTTCTGGGTCTCCAACAGGAATTTTTCTTCTGTTCTTTGTTTCTCTCTTGTCTTCCTCTAAAGTAAGTCTTTCCAGATCAGTTTGGTAATGTTTGTTCTTTTGGCAGGGAAACACATTACAACGACTCATTTTACATATGACCAAAGCAGTCAGGTGGGAAAAAAGGTGTAAATAAAGCTTTCTTCAAAGCATTTCTTGGAAGACAAAGGCTATTTGCAGACTGCATGTTTCATGACAAAGAGGGGCAAGTTTGTATGAGATTTGCAATTTAAGAGTATGGTTCAGCTATGCAACTCAGCTTTTCGAATGCTTCTTCAAATTGAAACAGCTCTGAGTCACCTATATTAGTAGTGTACACATGTTCAGCATGCCTGGATTATTTGAAGTAGTTGAGGACACGGTTCTTGAGACCTAGTTGGGAGCCGAGTGTACAAACGTGTCCAGCCCTGTCTCCTGCTTCTGCTTGTGACAGTGCAAAAGACTCCTAGCAGAGTTGGTGAGACTTTGCCTTTCTCCCTGCATGCCCCCAGGAAATGTTACCTGATTATACCTATCTTTATAACAATATATGGCATAAGTAATGTCTGTTTTAGTTACATTTTCTGATTTTTTAAAGACCTAAGATCAATGTGTTTTTAACAAATACTTGTGTTTGGAGCCTTTCTTCTTTTTTTTTTTTTTTTTTTTTTTAAAGCTAACTGCTTCCAGTGTAGAATTGTTTTTGTAAAAGTGTAAATAAACAACGGGAAAAAAAAGTAAATGACCTAAACAATTATTCTATGATTCACTCTATTAATATAGCTGCTTCTTGGATGTCCTTTCAAATCAGTGATTGTGGCTGGCACAAATATGTAACCTGATCATTTATGGAGTGAAAAGCATTCAGCTCATGAGTGCTTTATGGCCAGCAACTACATCCTCTTGAAGATGATGTAATGTGCTCTATGGAAAAAGTTTGAAAACATTAAAGTTTTTTAGCAGAAGCCAAAGCTATTATGTTGAGTGGAGTTTTAAGATGCTTGAGTACATTTGTGAAGGAGTTTTATGGTAGTCTTATTGCTACAAAATTATAGACAAAGGGTCCAGTGAGCTGGACACATGCTCAGTGCTCTTTGCTTTTTAATCTCTTTCCTGCACATTCCCAAAAGGCACATACCTGGCTCATGAAATTCCATGTGAAATGTGGTGTATAGCACAGGGTGCCTGCAGACAGGCAAGTATTCCCCATTCTTGCTGTGGAAATGAGCAGAAAGTGTTTCAGCAATTCTGAGGATAAACTACTCTTGTGTTTTTCTTTTTACGACCTTTTCTTCCTTTTGACAGGTCATAAGCGTCAAGACAAAGTAAAGCATTTTTTCCAGTTTCTTTTGTCTGACATAAAATTGCTTTATCTCCTATTTCCATGTATACTCATATCTGAATTTTCAGGAGGAAAATAAAAAAGAAAATCAGTGTAGAAAAGGAAAAAAGAGAGAAAAAAAATTAAAAAGGGGAAAAAAAAGATACACACCCCCAAATCAACTCCACATATAGCCATAATGGAATACTAGTAACAATAATCTCTTCTGTAAAATGGGCAATTAGCTTTGGCGTTAACATAGTCATCTTTGAAAGATGTCTCAGGATGTAATTCTGTGCAGTTGTTCTGGAGACGGAGATACTGGGAACCTTGATCTGCCAATGTGGCAGGTCTCCAGCAAAGAGCTCTGCAGAGTGCCAGGTGCCACAAGGGCAGATGGTGCTATCACTTACAGCTCCAGGAAGACACTGTACGTTGAATAGAGGCCACAGGGAGCACCTAGACTTTCTCTGGAGACACCGCCTTTGGCAAAGATAACTCATAGGAAGATGCACATGCTTATTTCCTTCTGAAGGAGCAGCTATGTGCTGTGCAATGTGCTCTCACTGCAGACCTCTTGAATTGTTTGACCCTGCACCAACAGGAATGATCCTCATTTCTTCCAACAGATACTGATGCACTAGTCTTATCTGCTGGTATGTACCTAAAAAAAAACAACCCAAAACAACCCCTCCACTCCCAAAAAAGTGCCCAAGCAACTGCTTTGTTAAAAAAAAAACAAAACAAAACCTTTTTTTCACCTCTGCATCCAAAGCAGAACTGGCAGAAATATTGCTATAGTTCATTGATTGTAAGATTTTTTGCTAAGTAAGATATAAATATTGGCATCTAAATACTTACTCAGATACCCAAATAAACAGACAATTTTCCCAACGGTGTTAAGTAATCAGTGGTAATGACTAGAAGTCAGCAGGGATAACCAGGTACTTAGCAGCACGTATTTTACATCAAGGCACAGTCTTTTGAAGTTGAGAAGCTAATTGGTAAAATCTTCTGTGAAGGTCATGAAGACATTCTGTGTAATGACAAGATTAAAGAAATAAAAACTGATATAATAATCAGGAAGTAATGGCAAGCTTTGACCAAATTCTTCCTTCACTTGGTCAGAGAAGATGAAAGGAGGAGCATTTAGAATTCTGCAACCCTAATTACACTTCTGGTTTGGAAAGGGTTGCTCATGGAAAGTAAATCTGCAACTTGAGTTAACTGTTAGCTGTAGGGGAATGTTCATTGATGGTGAAAAAGTTTCATTTCATGGTAAACACTGAGCTGACTCAAGTGTAGCTATACCTAGAAGGTCCTATGTTTTCTGTGTCAAAATGGGTATCTGATTTGCAATGGTTGAATTAAGCCATGAAATTGGAAACTCCTGTTTCTAAAACCTAACTATAGCAGCATATATATGTCTAGCTACTGGAAGGTCTGTGTTTCTAACAGATTAATTTTCTACTCCTGTGCTGGTCAGGTAAAACAGGCACTGAATACATGATTCCTCTCTCTTTCTGATGCATGCAGTAGAGCACATTTAGAAATTTGGAAAGGCAAAGTCTGTATTTGTTGGATAGTAGGAAAATCTCCAGTGATGACTTAAGCAACAGCTAGTTTTCCTCCATTGCACACAACAAACATTTCTGTTGTGTTTAATAAGTTTGATGGATTAGGTAAAGCTACATCCATTTGCAGAATCATTGCTCCCAGGTGGAGGCTTCTAGTGTTTACTTCATAAGCTTTTTTCTTTCTGTTTTTATTCTTAATTTTTTCCCAAACATTTACAGCTAGGTCATAAAATCAATTTGGAAAGAATTTTAGTTGATTCATTTTTGGCCCCAGTAATAAAATAGCACAAGGTTTACTATTATCAGCTACAGTATGCATTCTCCAATAGATTAAAATGATACCTATTTGGAATCACGGAAATGTAGAATGAAGAGTATCTTAAAATAATAGTTCTTCGTGTCACTTCCATTGCCAGTACAAGATTATTCCCTGTAGTATATATTTAATAAAATAAAATTTAAGAAACTATTAGAAAGTAAGGATATGTTAGTGGTCTAATCACCACAGTCAAAATATTTAGATTCCACCACTGGACAGTCTTGGCAAGGTTATGTCAAGCTGTAGCCTATTTTAGATAGACAAATAGACTGCAATACATATTGAATTGGGTTGACATCCTCAGATGGTGAAACTCCATGGAATTCACAAGCTGACCTTCTACCATTTTTTATGTTTTTGGAATGTCTGTTTAAAATGGTGTACTAGACTTGTAAGGTGGTTAAGGTTTGAAAATTATTCTAGTGATGCTGAGCGAAAAATACAGTCCACATGTCACTGGTATATAGCAGTTTCCCGCCTTTGGCTACAAATGAAGTTTGAGGCATACTGTGAGGACGTTAAGCAAAACAGACTAACAGACTTCTAAAATATCTCATTATGGTGGTCTGACAACCTTTTTTAGAAAAAGCAAATGACATCTGAGATCTAGTTTAAAACCTGACTGTGTATGGTAATTGTGCTGCTTTTACTGCGTGCATTCATGTTACTAGACGGAGAGGAATCCTTACTTCAAGTTACAAATATTTAACCTGCAGAAAGTTTGCTTGTCCAAGAAAAAGAAATGGACAGGCCCTAGGACTGAACAAAGTTCCCTGCAGTTGGGATGTTCTACTCCTGAGACTTAAATAGTAAACTGATTTATTCAAAGTAGTATCTTTAATGATGGGAGACTGCTGGGACTGTGTTATTCAAGGTCCGCATGTGGGGAGCAAAGTGATACATGTCATTGGTTTGTACTCACTGATTCTTGCAACTTCATTTTCTTCTGTCACATGCAAGGCACTAACATATCTAGATACTAAGGGCCACCTCACTTTCTTTCTTCATTCCCTTTTCTGATGGGCATTCAGTAGCCTGAATACAGAATTCAGCAACAGGAGAGTCAAAAAAAGTTCGGGTATAAGGACAAAAGAGGGCTGAAGTAGGAGAGAAATTAGGGCTGAAGCCTCTTCAGCTGTGTTGCACTAAGGCATGGGTTAGGAGATCAGCACCCAGGCCCGAGTGCATGTTTCAGTCTACCAGTGACACCTTATTGCTGTTTTTGTCCTCATCCATGAGAGTCTGGGACCCTCATTCAGCTACTATGAAGATACCCGTGCAGCTCTGTAGCAAACGGTTTTGTTGAGAAGAGACAACGGAGCTACTGCACATAGAGGGAGTGGCTGAAGGACAGATACAGCTTCTGTTATAGTGTAAGCAGGAGAAGAGGGCTCTGTCGAAAGCAAATTTCTGGTCCAGGTTGTAATCCCTCCCTCATAGAGTGCCTTGTTGGCTGTTGACTGTCTCAGTTCTTCCCAGAGGAAATTCCTTGACATGTAATTGCTATAACACAAATTACCCTGAGTGGCTTGAGCTTGACTATGCTAGATAGCATCCCTGAAAACTCTACAGAGCCTCTTGTGGTGCCTCTTGAAACCTGTAGATTCAGTGAGAAGAGGGAAAAAGTGGAGAAGGAAAGCAATAAAGTTAGGCTGGATAGTGTTGCTTCTTCCTTTTACTTGCACAACCTAGAGGAAGGTAGCACGGGATTAGGCAAAAGTGTAGCCAGCTTTTTAATGGCATGAGCTGTATACCCAAACTTTCATAGGGTAAGAACCACAGTCATAAAATGTACACCTTAGTGTGTTTTTCTAGGGATCCCACAGATTCTGTGTAAAATAAGGGAACAAACAATTGGAAAATGCACAGGCATGCTGCTGGATCCTGGTTTATACACATTTAATGCTTGCCCTCTCAGCTGCAGTTCAGATTGCCAAGGATCTTCTGCCCTAGCCCAGCCCTGCCGTGGAGATGGCCTTTGCATGGAAACCACAGTCGAGCTGCTAATTAGCCCCAGGCACTTCAGGTCACTGTATGGTTGCTGTTAGTGTAGCACCTTCCTCTCAGAGCCCTGATCCACTGAACACAGCCTGTCAGGGGATGTTCCTGCCAACGGGGCTGAGAAAGCACAAGGGTGATAACATTGTGTGGGGCCTGGAATGGAGGGAGCAGTTTCACTGAGCTTAAAAGTGGAGCTTACACCGAGCTGACCAAGAAAGAAAAGTGAAAGAGGGAATGTGGAAATCCATTTTTAGAAGTGACCTTACCACAGCTTATAATGAGTGTTCTGGGTTTTCCTCTGAGTCATGGAATAGTCAAAAGCTGCTTTGTGCAATGTGTGTCCTCAGCAGTCTCTATGGATCTTCTTTTGGCTTCAGACAGTCAAATCATATCTCAGCATAGCATGCATAGTGCATTCTTGTGGTCATCTCTGCATTCCTTTATTGCCACAAAATATTTAACAGAGGTGCCAGCTGTCTATTGGAAGGTGCCATAACTGTGTGTATCTACCTGCTGGGATTTAGAGTTGAAACAGATGATCATCAGCCCTTTACAGAGACCAGTCCCCAGTGAACAGCTCCATTTTTCAACCTCCTAAATGTTGTCTCTGCAGAGATGGAACAATCCATTTCAACAGGGCTCACTTTGGCTTACAATCAAGAATGGTTTAAAGTCATAGAATCATGAAATCATTTTGTTTGGAAAGACCTTTAAGCTTATCCAGTCTAACCCTAAACCTAACACTGCCAAGTCCACCACTAAACCATGTCCCTTAGCCCATAGGACTACTGATAAATGATGGATAGTGGCTTGGTGAGCACTTCCTCCAGCTCCCTTATTACCCTTGGGTGGATCCCATCTAGCTCCATAGACTTGTGTGTGTCTAAGTGGTGCAGCAGGTCACTTACTATTTCCCCTTGGACTATGGTTGCTTCATTCTGCACCTTGTCTCTGTCTTCCAGCTCAGCGGGCTGGCTACACCAACAACTGGTCAAGGGAAAGAAGGCATTAAGCACGTCAGCCTTTTCTTCATCCTTTGTCACTATGTTTCCCCCTGCATCCAATAAAAGATAGAGATTCTCCTTAGCCCTCCTTTTGCTGCTAATGTATTTCTAGCCACATTTTTTGTCTTGTTTTACAGTAGTACCAGATTAAATTCTAGCTGGGCTTTGGCCCTTCTAATTTTCTTCCTGCATACTCTCATGATGTCCTTGTAGTCCTAAAGAGAACTGCAAAATTATGGTATGTTTCTTCTTTTTTTTTTTTTTTTTTTTTTCCTTATCAGGATATAACAGTAGTTTAATGTTTAAACAGACATTAAAAAAAAAATCTAAATATTTTTTAAATAAAAGCAGTGTGCCCTAAGTGCCAAGGTTCCTTTGTTAATGACCCTAGTTCTGTTTATTAACACACATGGCTCACAAATATAGAAGTCACTGCTCTCTAACTGGTGATGCTGCTAAACTAAACACATGGAGAGTCCTTTGCAATAGTGATAAATAAATCACAATGTTCAAAACTGAAGCTGACTGCTCTGTCACTAGGGACAAGTGACCTTTGTGCTATGTAGCAGCTTGTCTGCGTGACAAACTTTTCAGTTTGTAATGGAAGGAAGTAGTTGGTCTGCTGCATCTAGGAAATCCCAACATGAGGAAATACGAGCAGGTTTCCACATGAGATAACTAAAGTTATATGCAAAGCTCACTGAAGGGTGTTTCTTTAACTTTCTCTCATGTGTCATGCCCTGGAAGATAAATAGCTAGTTAAATTCCAACTGAACACTTAACCCCTTTGAAAAAATCCTGTGTTTTTATTCTCCATCCTTTGAGCTTCATAGAAGTGTTTCGCCTCTGGGTATGTTTTTGGTGAGGAGATGCCTAAAAATGTATGTGGGATGGTGCAATGGAGATGAGTAGCATATTCAGTAGAACCAGAGGTTAAACCTGGGATAGGCTCAACTGACTTTTTAGCAGCTGATCTTCCCTCCATGATGTTCTTCTTGAAAAGAGCTAAGGAGACTTCCTTGCAGCCTTTGGCGTCTCTGATGAAAATGGAGCCCCTGTATAGCAGCTTTCATGTTCCTAAGGTCTTGAAACCCAGGAAACAATTGCTTTTTCTGCAAGGAGATTACTCCATCTTCAGAGCAGAGAAGACTAAAGGAAATTTTGCAAGGTTTCCCTAAATCACGTACCAGAGAATTCCTCTGGCTTCAGACCTGAATAGATAGAGTGGATTTTCATCAGATCAGGGGTCAGCAGGTGAATACTTCTGCTGGAGGGAGAAAATAAGGTCTTGTGCATGTGGGTAATCACATCATGCACTTTTAGTAGTTGCTTTAAATGGTTTCTAACTTGAATGATTATATGGTGATAAGGTACAGTAGCAAACAAGGTTTCTGTTTACCCTTCTCTAAAGAGAGGACCAAATGCTGCAGTGTAAACATGAGAAAACAAGGTATGTGTTTATATTGTCTTACTGCTTAAATATTTGGTGGCATATATAATAAAATCCATTTTCCTACAGCTGTGAAGCTTGATGTGTATATTTCTGTGAACTTTTGGAACATTTTTACCATAAGCCCTCAAAACAACACAAGTGCATTCAGAAGACTATGACTCCTGCAATTGATAGAATTATTCAGAGTTCAAGCAGGAAAAAAAACCAAATCTGTTTTCCAACCCCATACTATAACAATTAATTTTCTGCATTTCAGGATGCAGAGGATGAAGTAAAGTGCTGAGTCTTAAAACTGTTCAACATCTCACTTGGACACAAGAATAATGGACATTCAGGAAACAGCTTTCCTCTAGGGGTATGGTTTTCTTAAAGGTTGTGTGATTTCTCATCAAGTTGACTGTGTAAGTGTCCTGTGACACAGCATTCAAGGGTAGAGGGAAGAAACTGGTTTAAAGATAGCACCCAGAATCTTTGGAGGCTCTGAGGTGGTTGTGTGTTTTTAAAGCACAACACATTTCCTTAAAAGAAGAACCACAGCAACTGCATTTGGGTTAAGGTTTTATTTTACTTTTAAAAATTCTTTCTTTTGCTGACTCTTATTTTCATTTCGAGTTTCAACTTGGGATGACTATTCCGACTTTGAAGCCTAGAGGTATTGTCCCTGTGTGACACAGAAGGAACTGGATGCGGGTAAGGCATGGAAGATCATCCATTGAAGGATATTCACGCTGGGTTTAGGCATTTCTGCAGTTAACTGTGGAGAGTGGTGGGCTCAGTTAACCCCCCAGGAAGCCAAAGGAGTCACCCAATGTTCATCTGTGTGTGCACATCCTAGGCAGAGTTGACAGTGCCCTGTACATTTGCAAGCCAGCTTCCAGGCAGCTAAATTCCCAGGGCAGAAGATCCCTGCCATTCCTCTTACCAAACACAGTGAGATGGTGAGTTTTCAATACTGTACAGGGGGACTAAAATGGGAATCAGATCTCTGCTCTAGCTCCTTGTGGGAAGACTTCCAAAAGCTGTGTGATGATGTGACACCAACTAAGAGTGCAGAGGCACCAGAAGAGCCTGCACACATTCTGGGAAAGAGAACAAATTATCCCAACTGAGGCATTGTGCTAAAGCAAATGTACTAGCTCCGGCCCTGGAGCTAAGATACTCTAGCAAAGCCCAGGCACTAAGAGTAAAAATCAAATCTTCACCCACTGGATTGCACAGTACCAACAAATGTGGATTAGGAAAACAGAAGGCTAACAAAGTTTTTGTTTGTTGGGGTTTTTTGTTTGTTTTCGTTTGTTGGGGTTTTTTACATTTCTCTGTTTTCAATGGTCATATGGCATTTTTGGGGGTTTGTTTTCTTTTTGTTGTTTTTAGGGGTTTTTTCTCTTGTTATTTTAGTCTTATGTAGAATACTACCCCTTTTCCAAAATCTTCTGAAATCAAGAGGAAACTGATCAGAAAGCATCCAAGCCTTTTCAGGAAAGTCAGTATTTTTGAAATAAAAATTCAGGGAAATGTCCATTTATTCCCCCTTTTTTTTTTTCTGAATTATAACCAAAAAATTTTAGTTTGCTTCATGGACACATTTACTTGATTTCTGCAGTCTGTTCAAAATACTAAACTGTAAAAATCAAGATAAATATATACTCATAAAATTGAACAAAAAACCCCAACAAAAACAAAGGGGTTTTAATGTTGTTGAAGAAAAACTGTTTTCATATGCCTGAATGAAAGAAACACATTAAAACAGGGTTTTGTTGAAATTGCTGTCTTTTTCCTTAATATATTTTGCTTTTATTAAATATTTTGATGGAAAAGATTTTCCCTCCAAAACATGACATCTGTTGAGAGTTACCTGAAACCCATTACTCCATTTTTATAAGGAGAAGGGAAGCCAAATATGGCCTTCTATTGTTAACAGGGATTATTCTGTCTTTAGATTCACATTTGAATTATGTGTTGAATTAAATCAGAGTGAAGATAACTTATCAAACCTACTCCACCTGATAGTAAAAGAAAAGCAAAAGGATTAATGAATTCAAATAGCAACAGAGAGCTATATTGCATGAAGGCACACCAGTGTACAAGTGTATATGTGGTGGGAAAATGGTCTGACTGGTTTTAATGAGTTTTTCATGGCCCATTGCAACAGTTTGGGAAAGGCTGTTAGACTTGAAGTTACGTATTACTTATTACTTGAAAGGATAAATGAGAGACACAATTGCAACATACACAGCTGAGTAAGGATGAAGTGTTGGTTTAGTGTGATGTGTGAGTGACTGTCAACAGCTTTATAGCTACTTCTTCCCAAAACTGGGGTCAGGTATACTGCATGGGACAATGCTGCTGGGGAACTGCTCTCTTGGCTTCTATCATCTTTAAACCCACTGCATATGCCCTAGGTGAATAGAGTGGTCCTAGAAATGTCACCACCCTGGGCAGAAACCTGCTTGCACTCAGAGTGTGATCTGCTGTCTACTGAAGAAAGACTTCTGTAGGTTTTACTGGGATTTAAGTCAGGCTATTGGGGAAGGTTTGTTGAACAAAAAGTGGAAAATTCTAGACAGTGCTTTTCAAACTACAGCCAAATTGTTGGTCACAACAAGTTGAAATTGTTGACCCATCTGTAGCCAAATCTTTGCTCACTGACTTAACTCAAGCTCAGTTAAGAATTTTAGCTTCAGAGGTGTTTTCTGCACTTCTAATAAGCTAGCTGATGAAGTTGGTGTTGTATCCATCTCCTGGAGGAAGATTACTTTTGAGGAACCTACTGTATCTGAAAGGAAGGGATTTCTGAGAGCACAACAGAGCTTGTAGAAATGCTGCATCATGAGCAGCTCATAGGAGTGGTGTTCCTCTCATTTTATTGATCCCAGTTTAAGTTTTGCATGAAGAGAATGTTTAATCCTACTAGAAAGGGACTGGAAGAGATGCAACACCCAGCAAAAGCATTAGTTGTGTGAAAGAAAACTCAGTCTAAGACATATAAAAGAGACTAAATTAAAATAAAGTTTTGTGGGGTTACCCAGACCTAAACTGCTGTAAGAGAGAGTAAGAATTACTACTGTGAGCTTCTCATCCTCTCTCACAGAAATAGTCTACCTTCTCGACTTTATATGGAGGGCTTAATACTTCATAAATGCCTTATGAAGCCAGTTCCTATTCTCTTCTAATTGTCAGTCAGCCTGAGTCCCTTTTGCCTCAGAGCTCACTTGCCTCTACACATGCAAGGGGTGCTTGAGAGCAGAAGTACACGTAGGCAGGCTGCAGTTCCAGACTGCTGTTAATGTAATAGCAGTGTGATCATGAATGAAGCCAGGTGGCTTCCATAGCACTGAGGTGTTCAAATAGCTCTGCAGCTTATCTGGTTCTCATGTCCTTCTTGACACCTGCTGAAGTCTGATGGTGTTGTTTGCTTTCCTTATAGTTTTATTACCATGAAAAAACAGAAGCCACACAGGCCTTCTAGGGATCTTCTATGACAGAGTAAATCAGAATGAAGGGAAGACTCTTGAATACCATGGGGGAGAAGGAAAGGGGGAAATGTAGCCCAGCTCATTTTCTTGCTATTGGAAACACACAGATATCTCCAGGTATGCAGGAGTGTGTCATATTAGATCAGGTTCCAGCACACCAGTGTGTTCACAAGTTCATATAGCTTTTGACATAACCAGTCTTCAACTAATATAACTTCATAAGAAACATCTCTTTGAGTTGCCTAACGCAAATATTGACTCTGGCCTCGCCTTGCCTACACAGAATGGGGGAATTTCATAGGCCATTTGTTTCTTTTTCATGAACACAGTAGCGCACATATTTGCTTTCTTTCCCCTCCCCTCCACCAGCCAAGCCTGCAAAGCAACCAGTGAACCACGTTTCTTTCTTCCCTTTTCTCTTACTGTAGGCATGTTTGTCTATAGTAGCTGTGTCATTAGCCCTCACTAAGCCAAGCCAGTATGTTAAACACAGAAGAAAAACTAAACAAGACAAAACCAAAACCCCAAACACCTTTGCCTCTCTCAGGCATTTGGGGAGTGAGGGAGGGAGGATTGATTCTGAGCTCTAATTCAAAAAGCACATAGTGGCAGCTTTGGTAAAGACAGGGTTTAAAAAGAAATGGCAGCCAAATTATGTATTTTCAGAAAGGGGGAGACAGCTGGGAATAAGAGAAGAGGAAGAATGATTTAATTGTTGGGGTGATCAAGACAAATGCAAGTTGCTAGAGCACCAGTGCCCAGAGCTTCAGAAAAGAAGCACATGGCACTGCTGCACTTGGAGCCCCATCCTGTGGCTATCCTACTCACTCCAAAACAGCTCTCCAGACTCAGTGACTGGTCTGGTCCCTGAGCTCTTGTTTCATGCAACAGCGATTGATGTCACAGCCTGGCACAGGGGATGTCTACTCCTGTTGTGGAACAGTGTTCAACTTCAAAT
This sequence comes from Antrostomus carolinensis, assembly GCF_000700745.2. Taxonomy (NCBI): domain Eukaryota; kingdom Metazoa; phylum Chordata; class Aves; order Caprimulgiformes; family Caprimulgidae; genus Antrostomus; species Antrostomus carolinensis. Next base: position 114,557 of record NW_010308481.1, read on the forward strand.
GTCAAATGATGAGGTAATTCTCATTCGCAGTTGTTTATTTTACCTTTGAAGGGAGGAGGGGACAAAGACATTAAATAAGTCCTATAAAAACTGTCATGTATGTAGCAAAAGGTTTCACCACTCCTTTTTAATGTTAAGTTAATTTTTTCAACATTTTACAATAATTTCAAAAGAAAAACAATTTTATGTCTTTAAAATCTCAAGGTAAGTTGTTTAGTATGAATCTGAGATATCTTCTGGTAAACACTTCATGTTCACATTCATCATAAAATCTCTGCTACATTATTCAAACAGTATAAAGTGGTCTTAGTGTAAAACACGCAGATGCTATGGTTTTCCTTTGGGACCTGTGTTGGCTGATACTGGCTGGATGTCAGGTGCCCACCAAAGCCACTCTATCACTCCCCTCCTCAGCTGGCCAGGGGAGAGAAAATATAACAAAAAGCTCATGGCTCAAGATAAGGACAGAGAGAGATCACTCACCAATTACTGGCACAGGCAAAACAGACTTGATTGGGGGAAATTAGTTTCATTTATTACCAAGCAAATCAGAGTAGGATAAAAAGAAAATAAAAACCAAATCTTAAAACACCTTCGCCCACCCCTCTCATCTGCCTGGCTTAGCTTCATTCCTGATTTTTTCTGTCTCCTCCCCCTCAGTGGTACAGGGGGACAGGGAATAGGGGTTGTGGTCAGTTCATCACACATTGTGTCTGCTGCTCCTTCCTCCTTAGGGTGAGTACTTCTCACACTCTTCTCCTGCTCCAGACTGGGGACCGTCCCACAGGAGAGAGTCCTCTATGAACTTCACCAACATGAGTCCTTCCCACGGGCTGCAGTTCTTCACAAACTGCTCCAACATTGGTCTCTTCTGCGGGGTGTGGTCCTTCAGGAACAGACTGCTCTAGCACAGGTCCCCCATGGGGTCACAAGTCCTGCCAGCAAACCTTCTCCAGCCTGGGCTCATCTCTCCACGGGGCCACAGGTCGTGCCAGGAGCCTGCTCCAGCGTGGGGTCTTCCACGGGCTACAGGTGGTCATCTGCTCCACCATGGACCTCCATGGGCTGCAGGGGGACAGCCTGCCTCACCATGGTCTTCACCACAAGTTGCAGGGGAATCTCTGCTCCAGCTCGTGGAGCACCTCCTCCTCCCCCTTCTTCACTGGCCTTGGTGTCTGTGAGTTGTTTCTTTCATGTATGCTCACTCCTCTCTCTGCTGCAATTGCTATTGCACAGCAACTTTTCCCTCTTCTTAAACATATTATCCCAGAGGCATTATCACCATTGCTGATGGGCTCAGCCTTGGCCAGCAACAGGTCTGTCTTGGAGCTGGCTGGCATTGGCTCTGTTGGACATAGAGGAAGCTTCTGGCAGCTTCTCACAGAAACTGCCCCTGTAGTCCCTAGTGCTACCAAAAACTTTCCATGCAAACCTGATACAGGGCCAAACAGAGGAAAAAGAATTAAAAACCCAGAGAAGAAAGGTTTTATGTAAACACAGATTACTTGCAAAAATAAATGGATATTCTTTTCTAGACCTAATAATGCCACTCCTGTTTTCTAGATACCATAAAGCTTTTAGAGTTTCTTGTATGGCCCAGAGATTTTATTTTGTGAAATAACAAGTCCAAGATAACAACATAATATGACTTTATCAATGTTTTCAAAAAATAAATTTTCTTTAAAAATTTTAGAAACTATTTTTTAAAGTGTTGTGTTTGTTCCCAAGGTGAGAAATTTAATATATCCCCAGAAATTAAGAGATGGCAGGAGGAAAAAGACGTGCACAGATGAAATATCTAGAACATAAATGGGAAATAGCTGTCTTCCTCAACCTACACTACAGACTGCACTGGGGGCATCAGAATTGTGCTGTTGCTTGTAAGCAAGAAGATTCCTTGGCAGGACTGACACGGATTGCTACTCTCTGTAGGTCAGGCAAAGGGCGAACCTCTAAAACACTCATGGGTGTACAAGGGTACATGTTAATATATTATTCTCAGGCTAGTAAAACCATGTGAGGAAGGCAGAAAGGAAATTTTGGTGAGTTTGGGAAACAAAGATAGTGAGTCTGAGGACAAAAGACAGCCCTCCTTTGTCAGATAAAGAATCCCCTATCTACAGTATTGGACAAATTTGTTCAAAGAGACTGAGAGACCTTCCAAGGCAATGTATGGTGATGCTAGGAAATAAAACGGGTTTTAATGTTTTTTAATTTAACCATCTTAATCAGAAGCCTCATTTTCAACCCAGAATGAAGGCAAGATCTGTAGAGCAAGGAGACAGAATATACCAGTAACACAACTGGCAAGTAAAGCTTATAAAGATTAACAGACATATATCAGAAATAACATTGACCTGTTACTTGATGAGCATGGTCACCTCAGAAACAGAGATGCAGACAAAGCAGAGACATCCAATGCATTCTTTGCTCAGGAACCCCCAGAGCCCTGGGCTAGACAACCATGACTGTGAGAATGATAAACTCCCTACCAACCCTGAACTTGTGTGGGATTTGCTACTCCAGCTGTGTCCCCATAAGTCAATAGGTCCTGATGGTATCCATCCGAGAACACTTAAAGAGCTAGCAGATGTCATAGTGAGACATGAATGATTTTTCAATGCTCTTGGGAAGGTGAAGAGGTCTCAGTTGACTGGAAGCTGGCAAATGCTGTCCCAATATTCTAGAAGGGCGACAGGGAAGATCCTAGTAACTACAGGCCTGTAAATCTCACTTCTGTGTCTGGCAAAATTATGGAGAAGATAATTCTCAGACTTATCAAAAAACACCTGGAAGACAATGCAGTCATTGGTTCCAGCCAACATGGGTTCATGAGAGGAAAGTCCTGCTTAACAAACCTAATCCCTTTCTATGATGTTACCCACCTAATTGACCAAGGGAAGCCAGTCAATGTAATCTTTTTGGACTTCAGTGAAGCCTTCGATACCATCTCTTACTGTATCCTCCTGGACAAGATGTCCAGTATACAGCTGAATAAACACACACTGCTGTGGGTGAGCAACTGGCTGATGGGTCGGGCTCAAAGGGTTCTAGTCAGTGGAATTACATCGGGCTCGTGACCGGTCACCAGTGGGGTCCCACAAGGATCCATCCTGGGGCCAGTGTTCTTTAATATCTTCATCAATTACTTGGATACAGGGCTTGGAAGGACTGCTAACAAAGTTTCCTGATGACACAAAACTGGGAGGTCCTGTGGACACTC
>NW_010308482.1:0-22324 GCF_000700745.2 Antrostomus carolinensis
GGCAGGGTGACTGGAGGTGGAGCGGCCGCCGAAGAGCGTTGTGCCTCATTTACTACTTCGGGAGGACTTGACGGTCGAGCGTGCCGAGCTGCGCGACCGAGGGCAGCTCCGGGTGACCCCTACCTCCGTCCTTAAAGTTTGCCTGGCAGCTGTGTGTAACTTCGCTGCTCCTCGGGGACGCTTGCCCTGCTAGTGTGAGGGACATCCATCCCCCTTAGCTCCTGAGGCTTCTCCGCTGGAAACTTTCTGCTCCCTCGCTGGGACCCTCTGTTATATATTCCCCTTTCCTGCCTGTCTTCAGTTGAAAATAAAAGGCGAAAAGTCCCTTGCCATTTTTCTGTTCACACTTCAGCTTCTCTTTGTCACACGTTGTGTTTGTGTTCGTGCATGTCCGTATTTCTCATTTTTCTCGCAACTTACAGCTGTCCTGTGAAGATGTTGGGTTTTCAACCAATCCAGTGTCTCCTTGGAGGGGTGTAATTTCTTTTGTTTTCACAGGAGGGGTGCGTAAATTCCGTGGTGGCATAGTGAAATCAGCAAAGAGGGGGAAAGGGCTCACTTTTCTGTTTGCTTGTGCTATTCGACTGGGCAGGGAGATTGTCGTCCTTTGCCTTAAGCCCTTGCCCTGATTTGAAGAGGAGATATAAAGAGGTTGTAAGTGCTCGTATGGGCCTGGAGGAAGCTCGGCCAATTACAACCTTCTTAGTCCCCCTTCACCCTCGCGGTCCCAGAGTTGAAGGCAGAAAGTGTGTCCCTCTGCTGCAGCCCTTGCCCAGGTAGCCCACTGCGGGAGCGGGGCACAGGTAGCTGGGCACAGCTGAGCAGCAGTGGCCCTGGCACCTCCCAGGAGCAGGGGGTGGCCTGGCCTGTTTGTGTGTGGTTGATGATGCTATAAAACACTTCAAAATATAGCTGTTAAGGTACTTCTGCCAGGTCGTCGTGTGTTTTCTCTAATACTTTGATATCAGTGGGACTTACTGTGTAGCATAGTGCTACTCACTTTGGCTAAGAATATTTGAATATAGTTTGTTTTCCCAGCCTATCATCCCATCCATTACTGTATGAAGCAGGAAAAACCTGAAGTGTGCTACTAGTATCTGTTGCCGCTATTGATGTTATCCTTGCCTGCCTTCTGAAGGAAGTGCTCATGCCATTTGGTTATTTTTGACTGGCCACATGGGAAAGCAAAGTCAATTTTCTGTGGGATGTTTTACTTCCAGATGTGCGAGTAATGCAGAACTGTGAATGTATGAGGTGGACCATTTTATGGTTATTAGTGACACTGCAGGTAAATCCCAGATGTTCCAAAATGGACTATGTGCATTTCCAAAGTATGTGTTAAACCATGAAAGCAGCTGTGTTCTCATAGCAAAGTTTGCTAGGACAATAATTACAAAAGCATGTCCTTCTTTAACTAGGCAGTAATAGCCATTTAAAGCTTAAGCAAGTAACCAAATGCAAGTATGATGTGGAAAGCAGTGTTTCTTAAACAGTGTTATCTTCTACTGAGATGGAGTATGCTTGAAGACAGTTATTTCTATTTAATGAACTGTCTTCAGCAGAAGAGATAGTCTTCTTATATTGCTCTGATTGGTCACCAAGGCAAGGTAATTCAGAGTGAAGTTCGACACTGTAAGCCATGAGTTGCTGTCACATTACAGCAGTTTTTCATTTATATCAGAGAGGATTTGTAGTTATATATTTACAACCATTATGGAATTCTTTTTTTTAGGGAAAAAACCATTTTAAAATAGCAAGAAGTATTAACTGCATTCTGATTATTGAATTTTAGGACTTCTGCAGCATCCTCCCGTGCCCTCAAGTTAGCGTGATTTGGATAATTTGCATGCAGATCTTGTACCTGCAGGATTGCTTAAAGTTGTAGGTTTTTTCTGTAGGTGGCACTCCTACCTATGAGTCAGTGCAGTGTCAGTGCTGTAGCATGTTGGCATAGAGGGGATGAGGGAGGGAGAGGGTTGGCAGTAATCAGTGTGTTTGATTAAGTGTGTAATACTAGTTTATTGGTTACAGGGGCTTTTGCAATCATAACACTGTTTGCAAATGACTGCATGTTACCAGTTTTGCTAATTTAGCTTAATTAATGTCCCATTGCATGTTAGTTTGAGTTTAGTCCGCTATTTAATTTACCAAATATTAGTAGTTTATATAAATATACTGTAGTAATGTTGCTGTATCTTTTACTAAGGACCAGGATCCAATTGTTCTAAGAACTTACAGCCACAGGAAGATGAGAGTCAGTGATTCCCTAGAAAGCTTACAGTCTCACCTCTTTTCCATTTTGCTGGTTGAATGTCTGGTGGCCAAAAGTTCTGTTTGCAAGCTTAGTGAAGTTATTGTTCTTTGCAGAATTTCAGAGCATGAAGAGATTTATGTATATTACTACTGCGTATACTCCTGAGATACAAGACATTCTACATGGCATAATGTTATATCCACCGAGTTTGATATATTTAACAGCTATGTTTGAATGCAGCTGAACAGTTACTCTGGCACCTAAATGAAAACAGGATGGAAGATAATGGAAACATACGGAGATAAAAACAGATTTTAGACCTAACATCTTAAGTTGTGCTTGCAGTGTTTTAGCTTCTCTGTCACATATGTGTGAACCTGTTGGCTAATAACATTGCAACTGGTAACATTGTGACACCTCACATTTTTTATTCTTCTAATAATTTTTTTTAAATAATAAATTTTTTTTGTTCTTTAACTTGACAAAAATTATGAATATGATAAGACTGATTAAGACAGTAAGACAACTGGGGTTGTTTGAACATGGGCATAAAAAAGTTTCAGGAAATCTTGGAAAAACTTGTGTTTGTATGCTGTTAAACTACAGAATTCCCTGTGTGAAAGTCAGTAGGAGGCAAAGGGAGCTCGTGTAGAACATGAGCAATTGCTGGGCGAAGACTTGAAAGTTAACACTTAGTTTTTAGTTTAGTACTGGAAATTTGAAACATAAAAGTGCAGAATCTTCCCCACAGACATACTGAAGTTTGATCCAGGTTCACATTTCAGAATCTATTGTAATTTTTGTTATGTCTATTTCATTACAAATACAAACAAACATATTTAGTCTCCTAAATTGCATATTCAAGTATCAGATATAGATGTCCCATAGATTTCTCACAGGTACAGTTTGTTTGCTTTGGCAAGCAGAATAAATCTGAAGGGGAGATAATCAATTCTATTTGTTGTGAATAAAAGGAAATATTATTGGTGCTTGTGATGTAAATTACTTGAAACTAGAGTTAACCTTGGAGTAATTGTGTCTTTTCTATAACATTGCAGAGATGGTGATGTGAGTTTGAGTAGATCAATGATCAATAGCTCTGATAAGATAATTCGAAAGGGTGGCTCCTCAATCTTCCAGCGTGCTGTAGAAGGTTGGAAAATCAATTCTTCATTGGTACTGGAAATAAGGTGAGTGTCTTAAATAAGAAGCAGTTAATTTCATATTACCTAGAATTCTTTTCATTTCATATTGCCTGTAATTCTTCTGACCTGGAAAACAGTAATTTGATATACAGTTGAAGGTAGATGTTTTATAACTATACATATTTATGGTGCAATGTTAAATGCAACTAAATTACATTAGACTCTAAAGTCATACCAATCCAAGAACATACCAGTTTTTCTCTCCTAACTACAAAAGGAGCTTAGGCAGAAAACTTAGATGTAGGAGTCAAGAGCTAGGATGTCAGGTGCTGCAAATCCAACACTCTCTGTGGCTGGTCCAAGTCACAAGGTCAGGCATTGACAATACCTGTATCTTATGCAGTTTTCTTCCCTTAAGTGAAAGGGGCCAACAAAAGCCTTAAGCTCCTGGTGAGGGTGGAAAAAACACAGCACAGTTAGAGTGATAGTTCTGACGTATCTTAGTAGTTACAGTGGGTCTACTCACCTTGGAGCCTGAGAAAAGCAAAAGCAGAAGCATCTTATCATATTGTATTGTTATTGTATCTTCCCTGTGTTAATCAGGAAGGTGGCCAGTGAGAGAAGTGTATGGACCATGGGTTAGCAGTGTGAAGGGCTAGGAGTGTCACATTCTTTGAAAAATGATAGAAAATAACTATTTTTAATAGCAATCACATAGCAGAGTAGACTATATTTTCTAAATATAACGTCTTGAATAGGAATTTGATCTAATTAAAATGTGGTTTCTGTGTTGTTTCTTTCTACTGTTTTTGTTTTGTTTTTTTAATTAACAGACAGCTTACAAAACCCTTAAACAGGCAGTGTTTCCACATATGAAACCGTGGCTTCTCTGAATGAGGAACTGAGGGGTTTTTTTAATGACTGCCATTTTATGTCTCTAATTCTAAAACATGCAGAAGATGCCGATAGCTCAGAAACATACAAAGTTTTAATAAAGGATTGATGTTCTGGAAGTCTTGTGCTATGATGAACGTAGCACAGCCCTGCTGCAAAAGCTGAGGAACAGCATCAGGGATGAAAAGAGTGGCAGAATTAGGGTAGGCAGCAAATTAATGCTCTGGAGTGTGTAGCTGTGCCTCAGCTGCCTGGCAAGTGCTCTGTGGCATCTCCACTCCCTGACTACCTAGACTAAGGGACCCTCAGGCACTCAGCTGCTCCTCAGGCACCTGGGTTTCCTAATGGTGAAGACCTGTTTTGGTCATGCTAAAATACAGCTGAGTTGCAGCTCAGGAATGCAGTTTCTTCCAAGACTATCTGTTCAAAAGCACCCTGTTTGACCATGTGTATGATTGTTCCCTGCTAAGTTCTGCTCCAAGGTAGTCTAGGAAAGATAAGCAGATTTTCTGTATCAGTAACAGTATTTAAAATTTATATGCACATAACTGACAATTTAAGATGGAGAAATATTGAATAACTTCAGAAGAATACTGTCTAAATTTCAAATCATATGCTATGGTTTTGACAATTAGGAGAAGATAGCACACTGTTTTACTTGTGAAGTAAACTGATTTGGAAGGCATTGAGTGACTATAAGTAGAGACAGATAACTCTTTTTCAATCATTTGTTGAAAATTTAAGTGTGATTTCAGCACCGTTTAAAACCAGTACACCTTGCTGCTCCAGAAAAAAAAAAAATTCAATGGCTTTTTGATTAAAATTAAGAGAGAAAATTAAGCTTGAATTATGCTTATTTTTCACTTGTTTCAAAAGTGACACAAAAGGACACTCCTAGCCCTTCAAAAGCGAAACACATCATTCAGACAAAAGCAAAACAGTAGAGAATGCTTTAGATTTTTTTAAAGCCTGTTAACTACATATTTATCATCTCAATCTACTAAAATAAAGATTTTCAAAATCAGTTTTTTCCATACTGTTGTACGGGGGCAAAATTATCTCAATTTATAAATTACTAATGTGCTCTTAAGAAGCATCATGATGTGATTTTGTGGTGGTTTTTTTTTTTTATCTCAGTAGTACAGTGAAGAAAAACATGTATCTTGTACAGTTTTAAGCAGTAAAGGTTCTACTTTATCAGAATAAAGATTTTCTGTCCAGTAGAGAGCATAAAGATGAGGTTATTGAGACGCCCATACTGGTAGTCTTGTGTGTTGGGTTTGTGTGGGTGGGGGGGGGCTGTTTTTTTGGTAGTGGGGCAAGGGCCACCTTGTGAGAGGGAAAAGCTCCCCTGGCTCCAAGGCAGAGACCCCCCAGCTCAGGCTGAGCCAATGAGCACTAGAGAAACACCTCTGTGAATCCATATTTGTGAGGGGAAGGACTGTCCTGAAAAGAAGTAGGTGGGGGTGAACCTGGAGGAGAGGCCATTGGCCTAACAAAAGATGACCATCAGCCTAAACAAAGGACAGACAGACAGAGAGAGCTTCGTTGCCAGAGTAAAGAGGAGGAGGGGAAAGACAGAGACCCACACCCAGTTCACCTGATGGAGTAGGAGAAGACAAAGTACCCTGCAGCCCCTGGGGATTCAAGGGCGGAGCAGAAACCTATGTGTAATTCATGGAGGAGTCCACAGTGGAGCAGAGAAGCTGAGCCTGAGGGCAAGTGTGACTGGAATTGGGCCCCCGAGAGTCACTCAATGCCAGTGTGGGGGTGGACCCCCAGAGTGGGGGGTGCGTCTGCAGCCTGTGGATGTCCCCATGCTGGAGCCGGGAGCTCAGCCTGAAGAGGTCTGTGACTCCATGGGAAACTTGCTCTGGAACATCTTGTTCCTGAACTTCCATGCTGGGAAGAGTGGCAGAGGTGAAGTGACTAAACCCCCATTCCCTGACCCCTGTTGGGGGGAAGATAGGGACATGGGTAGCAAAGTGATTTGAGACTGAGAAGAAGGAAGGGGTTGGTGGGAAGGTGTTGTAAGATGTGGTTGTTATGTCTAGTTAGATGAATGGCAACAAATTAAATTGATTTTTCTTCCCCAAGTTGAATCTGTTTTGCCTGTGACCATAACTGGTGAATGAGCCCTCCTTGTCCTTCATTCCTAATCCCTTGTCCCCTTTGTTGTGTCTTCCATCCCATATCACTGGGTTTGGGAAGTGAATGCAGGACTGCATGGTCCCACTGTGGGTCAAACCACCACATCTTGTTTTGACATTAAATAGTTACCATCACGAACACTGGGGCAGAGAGCAGGTGTTTTCACTGAACCAGTAAAAGTTTTTAAATTAATGTGACTTAGGGCCAAAGTTTGACATCAACTGTATGAAAGGAATCGGTGCTACCAGCCAGTCATATTCTTCCCAGAAATCCACTTTCCTAACGTGCATAGCATATTCAGTCAGTTACAGCACTCAGTGGTGAGGGAGGGAAGTTTGACATGCTTTCCCTTGAGGAAGCCACATACAGCCCTTAGTTACACGTGTTCCACTCTGATGCTGACTAAACAATGTGCATTCTTCTTTTACCGGCAGTTTGCTATATGACTTTCTTTTCTGTCACAGCAGTAAGAAACATGTTAGCCATAAATATTTTTACACTTACAGACCTATGAGGGCTAACTTCAAAAATGTCTAGCAATCTCCTAGAGTGTTCTCATGATTAAACTAACTGTTCAGCCCTCCAAAGTACATTGCATGCACTGTGTAGATGATGAATATTCATACTCTATTATTGCAACTGTTAATGTGAACAGTGGTGGTCTTGCAGTGTGAGGTTGACTATACTAAATGAAGGTAAGAGTATTTATTCCTTGAGACTGTATCAGATTTGCTACTTTGACAGTCAGGATTGCTCTAGTGGGAGAGTAATTTTTCCAGCTGATGTTACTTTCTGATTGCTGACAATTATTCTTTGAAGAATAATTGGTAATTCCTGTGCTTAAGGGAAGAAGACTGCTTGCTTGGCTCCCCTTCTGTTTAAATTATTTCAGTCATGAAGAAGAGAAAGAATCCACCTTCTGCAAGATTTTGTAACTTAAGTCCTTTTTTTACTCTCGGTAACAAAGTGAAGGTTTTCCAGTTATGGAAATTAGGAAATTTCAGTTGAATTGATGGCCATGCTTTCAGAAAGGAGATACGTGTCTGAGATGGTACAAACCTATCTGAAGCCTTCAACATATCTGTGACCTGTATGAATGAACTACAGTCTGATATCTCAGTGTGTGACTGTCTTCTTCCACTTACTTTTGATTAAATGTGGGCATTTTTGTTTGAAGGAGCAGATGAAGGTTTTGAATTGCAGGAAGGCAAAATGGAAAAAGAAGAAAAGTATTGAGGATGTATTTATCTCTTTGCAATGTAACAGCGAACTTGATGAGTGGAAATTCCCTGTCAGAAAAGTGTGAGAACTTGCAAGATGCTAACAGCATCATTAAAAAAAAGGTGCAACTTCCCCCTTAGAAAGTTCAGATTATTATCACTGTTTATCTCTCAAGTCAGTATGAGACAGCTGTAAGTCCCCAGAGTGCAAGCAGTAAATACTGAACTGGCAATGGAACAGTACAATTCTCTGTAGCTTTTGGAGAAACATTTTGTGGCCAGTTGCACTGTTTCCTTCAGGTGTTCTGTGTCTCTAAGACATGCAAACTGAGGCTCTCTCTCTAGTCTAGTTTAGTCATAATAAACATCAAGGGGTTTTTGCCTCCTTAGACTCTTGCCTCAACTGAAAAGTAAGTGTTTACTGTCAGTGATTAATTCCATTGACTCCTTTCTTTTGACTTTAGCTTGCTTAAATTCATGAAGAGCTGACATATGTCTGGCCTTCATATGGTAAGCAGTATTTGGGTCACATTCTATTTTAAAGGCCTTTTTTCCTTTTGAATGACCACAGAAGGTTTGTGCCGGATTAGTATGGGCTTCGGCTACTTAAGTGCCCTTTCTGGTTAAGGGAGAGTGGGGTGCCCTGAAGGGTGTGAGGAAAGCTAGAATGGAGACAGAGCCAGAGGAGGAACTTTCCTGTAACACAGCAGTTTTGTTTGTGTGGTCCTCCATGGGCTGGTGAATGCCAGGAGCCTTGCAAATGGTTAGTTGCAGTTAGGTGTGGTTTTTAACAAATCCGAATCTTGGAGTATTTAAAAAATGAAATAGAAAGAAGTGAATGAAAATATGCAGTAATTTCAATGGGATGGGAGTCTTTTGGGGGTGAGATGTCACTGGACATTTAGTAATTATATATTAAAAGGATTTTGTATGTTTTGTTTGTCTTTTTTTTTAAAAAAAAAAAAAAAAAGAAAAAAACCACCACCAAATGAAGATTATATGGGGAGTTTGCTGAATCCCCACCACAGCAGGTTGTTAGGAATACATTAGATAAACAAGACCTGCGGGTGATGTAAGTGAAGGCGCATCTTCAGTGGGGGCAGAGTGTGGACTAGATAAATCACTCAGTCTATCTCTGTTTCCATAATGTGTTTGCTGGTGAGCTAGCCCAGCTTCCTGGGTCCTGAGGATACATTTCAGGGCTTCCCCCTACAGCTGGGGTCCAGATGCCCCAAAACCAAGGATTTCTGGCACTGCCTTGCTCAAAAGGAATTATTTTCCTAGAAAAAAAAGTGGAAGTCATATTTCAGTGTTCTTGACAATCTCTATGTGGTGGTTTCGGTGGATTCACCCTTTTGCTTGCAGCCAAACCCAGCCTGCTCTATCACCCTCCCCCCCCCTCACCCAGGGAGTAGGGGAGAGAATTGGAAGGAAGAGGGCAATGAAACTCATGGGTTGAGATAAAAACTATTTACTAATTAAAATAAAATGATAATGATAACAACAGTGATAACAGACTATACAAATGAGTGATACACAGTGCTCACCGCCCGCTGACCAATGCCAGACCTGTGCCAGCTAATGATCCTGGAGCCCAGACGGTCCCGAACTGAAACCCCAGAAGCGTGATCCCCAGCGATCCCCAAGAGAATACCCTCTCTTCTGGTCAGCCCTGGTTAATATACTGACATGACGTGATATGATCTGGAATATTTCATTGGCACATCCAGATGCCAGTTTTGGGTTTTGCTATTCACTGCGCTTCCCCCTCCCAGTCCTAGTGCAGCTGTAAAGCAGCCAAACACCGTGGCCTTGAGCTCCAGCATCAACTAATAACACCAGTACTGTTATCAACGTTCTTCTCATAATATGTCTGAACTGAAACACTGGAAGTAAAATACAGCTATTCTAATTACTAAAAAGAAAATTAACTCTATGCTAGCAAAACCGGGACAGTATCTACCCCTTATTCCATACCATTTACGTCATGCTCAGGTTTCTATCTATATACACATATATGCACAAATATCGTTCCCTTAGTTTATGGATCATTCCTTCAAAATATCTATTGAGTTCATTTAGTCCATTACCTTGGGTTCTAAAACTATAAATTTAATCTTAATCCTGAAAGTCAAATGTTTAAGTGATTTGTTTTCTTTCCTTAATCCACACAGTTCTGAGATGAGGGAGAGTTCGCCCTTATGTAATAGTTGTGTAGTACAAAGACTACAGTATAAAATAGAACCAGAAAAATGCACATAACTAGAAAAATGTCAACATGTTGCCCCAGAGCAATACATATTTATATCATTTGGAAAGCTGTTCAGAGGCAATGCTGTTACATGTACTTTATCAGATAACTGGGAGTTGTAGTTGGTATTTAAATACTATGAACATCTGTTTCTGGTTATCAAAGAAAAACTCTAGGTCAACCACAGATTGGGACACCATGTGTTTGTGTGTCATGTAAACATGTTGCAAACAGCTGCATAGCTTCAGATAAGAGTGAGCCACATCAGCCTTACCTGCCACACCCCAGATACAGTTTTAATAAAACAAAATGTGAAGCCCACCTCAGATAAAACAGTTTCTTTACACATTTTAGCTTAAGGTTGTAGAACACCTTTGCTTCAAGGTTTACTAAAAATCATGCTGTTTTTTTCCTTCCTCAATAATTAAGCTTGCTTTTGAACTTCATATGCAGCTGGATGTGGATTAGCACTTATTTTAAATTATTTTGTCATGTCTGTTTACTTGTGCTGTTTTCAGTGCTCTTTGTGGGACAGAACAGAGATTTAAACAAGTTCTTATTATTAACCAGCATCAAGACTGATCAAGACACTCATGTATGTACTTTCAGTTTTTGTCATATCCCTTAGTAGGTTTATTTTGTCTTAGCACTTACATGAAAATGGGAAGTACTATTATCCCAAGGTACAGATAAGTCAGTAGCACAGAGGAACTTAAAACAATACCATGAATATCTGCATTCTTAATCATATTTCTTTCAGTATTAAAAGTTATCTGGATACAGTTAGATTAATCAATTAAAATATTTAAACATCTCTTATACAAGGATTCTTATGTGTACTGTAATACCTCTGCATACATTTAATTGAATATGCTACTGACAAGTTCAGATAAAAAAACATTTTTAAATATATGAGAAGATACTAAGATTCGGTGCCTTTGGCCATCTCAAAATTTTATTGAAAAATAAATTGTTTTCACATTTTGGAAATTTCAGCTCTGTCTGTTTTGACACTGTTTGCATAACTTCACTGCCTTTCTCTTATGTTTTAAAATAATACACTAGGTACTCTATTCATGCACAAATTTTGCTACTTGGTTTGCTAACAGAAACAGTATGAGGCCCCTTCATTGTAGATATCAGGTTTGGGTGCTTTAAATTACTAAAGCAAATCTTCTAATCATCACGTGACTTTTTAAAAAAAGCCCTAGGTTTCTGTAAATTCACATAATAGTTTTTTGAAACTCATTTGTGGTCACCCCCTCTCACGTCAGAGTGCATGTGAAGCTGACACTGTTGGTAACTTTTGATGCATTCATCTTGTGCTTTACAGCGAGATCTCTGGTAGCACTGTTCACAGGTAATGAAGAATCTTAATCATTTTTAATACTGCTAGATTGGGCAATTCCTTCTTTCTTGCTCTGTTTCATTTTGTAGCAATTTATATATGTGCTGCAGAGTACACACAGAGTGAAGCTTATCAAACCCATGGGGATTTTAACTCTATTCAGTTTACAGGCTGAAGTGGAGTCTTAATCTTCCTTTTACAGAATTACCTTGTCTGGCTTTTCTGAAACCTTTAAACACAATTTTAATGTTGTCTATCCTGCTCCATTATTCTGAACCCCTCATATGCCTCAGCACAAGCTGGTTTTGCTCTGATGCTGCCTCATTCATATATGACAGCTGTAACAGACAGCCCAAGATGTTTTTTCCTAGTCCTAGTTTAAGAAATAAAAGGAAACACTTGAAAAAAATGTTTTCATTATGTTTCACTTCTCCTATGGCTTTTAAGGTCAGTTCCAGGGTGAGTATTTTGTTGCAAGTTTCAGGCATATTCTTCCCTCTTGAGGCAGTGACACAAGAGCTGGCTGGTGAGCATGGTGTTCCTATAGTTCATCCTTTTTCACTTGTAGGGGGTTATTTCCCCTTTATGTCTCTCAGTGTGTGTTGCAACTGCTAGACTGGCATCTCTAGTTATCTTTTCCTGTTTTGATCTGCACTTAGCAAGTTCTGCTCTAAAAACTTACTACATAAAAACAGCATTTTCTGAATCAATAAGATGTCTATTCTGTTTTAAATTGCACTGTACATGCTGACAGCAGTGGAAAATATAAAGTTTCTGTTTTTCTTCTTGTCTTGTTAAGAGTTGCAGAGGCAAAATTT
The DNA here is from genome assembly GCF_000700745.2 of Antrostomus carolinensis. Taxonomy (NCBI): domain Eukaryota; kingdom Metazoa; phylum Chordata; class Aves; order Caprimulgiformes; family Caprimulgidae; genus Antrostomus; species Antrostomus carolinensis. The sequence continues at coordinate 12,082 of NW_010308482.1, forward strand.
CTATTTGAATTTACATGTAGTGAATACCCTGCCCCAGCTCAGAACTACGCATCTGTTTCATTAAGTGTATTGTACTTAAGTGATGCTTAAGTTCAGATATGATCTCTATGCCTCTTCACAAACCTACATGCTTTGCAGAGCAGGGGTGGACGCAAGCTTGTAAGGCATTGCTCATTTGCAATCCTGAGTTACCAGTATGTCCTGCAGCTCTGGCCGTGAGTCCTTCTCAGCTTTTTATACTAAGGATAAATGTGTACGGAAAACTGCTCAACACTGCCAGTGCAGGTATCAGTTATTACATAGCTATAGTTATTAAAAGTGTCTTTTTTGAACTTACATATTGAAAGTGTGCCACCTTTTAGATCCATGTTCCCACCCCTATAAGCAGGTACAGTTACCATGACTTAACTTCTTTAGCTGATACTTAAGCAGACTTCACCTGTTACTTGCTGTGGACTGGGAGTGTACAACTGTTTAATTACCGTACTTAACGTGACCCATGGTAGCTTGTTAAACCCTTGTATCTTGATCATGTGTGTCAGAATCTTGCTAATAGTTTAAACAATCACAGAGAAGAAAGATAAAGGATGGGACTAACCTGATTTAAAGTGATAATAGAGTTAGTAAGTGTTACTGTGAGTTCAGCTAGCAGTTTGACTAGACCCTAGGCTACAGTAGTTTAATTTGCAGTATGTTTTTAAGATGGTAAAAGAGTACAAAATTTATATAAAAGACTATTAACGTTAATTAGGGTAACTGTCTGAACTTCAGTTAATTAGGAGCAAGTTTACAGTAAACTGAACATGTTGTTCTTATGATGAAATAAGAAAGAAAACATGTAGAAAGAAACTGTAAGAAAACATGGCCATTCCTGAAGCAAGCTGATTAGTGAGAGATGAGATTATAGTGAAGCATTTATTTCTTAAATCATAAGTACCTCATCTATTTAACTAGGTTTATATGATGTTTCTATGAAAACAAACTTCTCTGGTCTTTTCAAATATGTGTTTATTCCAAAGTTTTGTCAAATAGTCCAGAATAGTATACCTTCTAATTTCGAAAGTCATCTTCTCTTGGTCTCGCAGTAGCTTTGTCTGTAGGAAGTTATTAAGCTCTATATCACTGTAGTATTTATGTGTTATATTGTAACCAAGAACTTAGTCCTAGCAGCTTTGCTCTAATTCTATTCTAGAGCATGGGAAATGACCATAGTCTGTCTGACGCTATCTATCTTCTGCTTTATGTTGTGTGCTCTGTAACAGTCTGTATTACTGTTAGATAAAACTCCATGCACTCCATGCCAGCAGTGTTGGGTTTTATCTGTGCTTTTTTCTGTCAACTCAGAAAGAACATTCTTCAGTTCTTGGATGCTGAAAGAGATGTCTCAGTGGTCAAAAGCAACCTCAAGCCAGGAGATGTAATCCACTATGTATTAGACAGACGTCGCACCCTCAGTGTTTCTCAGGATTTGCATAGCCTTCTCCCTGAAGTTTCCCCAATGAAGAATCGTCGATTTAAAACCTGTGCAGTTGTTGGAAATTCTGGCATCCTTCTGGACAGTGGATGTGGAAAAGAGATTGATAACCATGACTTTGTAATAAGGTGAGTTTTTATCTGCTGTTGCAGGTACAGCCTGCTATGTTTCTTGGACAAAGGCTGGGAAAAATATTTTAATCTGAGATACAAATCTCAGGCATTCTCTGAAACAGTACACTTCACTGTGTGATTCCCCAAATTTAAATACATACCCATATTGTTGGCAAGAAGATTATTTTTACAGTGAAAATAAAACAAGGGCTGGAGGAGAGAGGTTTATGCTACTTATTTTTGCTGTTTGTTGTCTTTATTCCAGGCAAAATAAATATTCTTATGGAGGCCTTGTTAGAATAAATACAAAATGTTTTCTCTTTCAAAAGAGAGCTCTTAGCTCTTGGCCAATAAGATGGCCTATTGTAATTTACTACATTACTTATTTGCAATATAGGGTAAAATTTCATGGTGATGTATTGATGTTGAACCAGATGGCTGCCATTAAGGTAATTGGAAGTCATATATCTAAAGCCCTTCACATTACTCTAACAGTGTATCCCTGCAGTTTGGGCATACTTCAGACATACACTATGGAATACCTGTGGACTTCACATATCAATAGGAAATAAAGAGGAATAGCTGGCCTCATTTGACAGCCTGGCATATGGATATAGAGAAGGCTGGGCAAGAGACAGGTCCATTTGCTTTTGAAGCAGAAGCTTCTGTTGGTTTGGTTTGAGAAGGATGAAAGGGTAGACAACAGAAAGGCAGTGACAGAAGACAATATAGAAATTGTTATTGTGAGTTACTCGCTTTTTGTTTTCTCACCTTGAAGAGAGATGGTGGCAAAAAAATATCGAAAGGATATGGAAAAAAAAAATTACAGGTTTTCTATACATAAATCAAAACCAGATATACACATGAAAGATATTTTATTTGACAGGTGTACTAGCAAGTGGCAACTGAAACAATAACACACTACTCTCATTTTCCTTACTTGTTTTACCTGTACCACTATAGTCTTCCTTACTGCAGAAGGGATCCAAAAATAAATACTGGATTTCTAAACCACAGTTAGCCTGTGGCATGCTTTTGTACTCTCTCAGAGATTTAAGGTGATTTATTTAACAGGACTACATAAACATTTAGATACTGCATTTCTAGATCTTTATGTTTTAACTAGCCATGAAATTAAGTGATGATAAATGATATAACTAAATCAGGCCATGTGGAGTAAAGATAATATTCTTAAAGATTTGTGCAAGAATAAAAGAAGCTTAATATGAACATCAGTAAGTTATTGCTGCTGATCAGTTATTTAAACTGGAAAAACATCTCTCATATGGTGTATGAGTAGGAAAGTGATCAGTGTAACAACTAGTTAGTCTGATCTTATTGTGGATAATAATCTTTATAAGGTTCTGGGATTAGAATACTTTATCATGCAGCCTATAGAGAGTTTTAATACAGTGGAAACTTTGGATTTACAAATCAGAGTTAAACATTTTGGAAGTTCACATATTATACATTAAACTGTATGACTATTTATCTGGATGGGTGCATAGGTACATAACATCTATTTAAAGTAAATAGCAGTAAATTCATTTTTATTTCGAGTTAAAGAAAAAGGCAGAGCCTTCTTCGAAGAGTTATGGTTTCCTACATTCCTCTTCTTTTAAAAAAATGGTATGCAACATGATGTAAACGTGTGGTCTAATGATACTGGCGTACTTCATAACCACTAAGCTCTACAGCTATTAGAATTCTGGCATTAAAATGTACCATGACACACTGTTACTCTCTTTGCTTTCAGCTGATTTCTCAGTAAAATGCAGTCTACTCACCACCTGACGTTGTTCTGAAAAGCAGTTACTGTATGTACTGTATGCAGCTAGGCTGATGAACAAATTTTTTGTAGAATCTCCTGATGCTGAGTGTGTTATGCCTACATGCTGTGACAAGTATGTCATGCAATTTTGGTTAAACATACTAGTCAAGTGATTTTGACAGTGCTGTACGTTCTTTTTGAGATCTTAAGCAAAAGTGTGTGTTTTTGAGAGAGTTATTTCTTAAAGCAACAGTTCCAATCTTAGATCTAACACCAGCAATACTATTAATTTCATTATAAAACTGATAGTGAAGATCTGTGAAACTGAAGAGGACACAACAGACATCCAGCAGCATGTGCATTACACTACAATATCAATATCCTTAATTTTAATGTTCCTATAAAGATAGCATGAAAATGTTAGTAATAACTGATAAAGACACAGAATATATGCTTTCTTAAGGGTAAGGAAGAATGTCAGTACTTAGCACTTTAATTAATTTAAGTCTGATAGTATCTGTCAATGACTTTGAAAGTCATCCTGTGTTACTAATAACTGCCCATACTCCTTTGAGATATTCCAGCATATTCCTCCTATATAACAATGTCTCTTAAAAGAACATTGATCCAAGAGAGACACAGGATAATTAGAATACCTCTGTAACGAAAACTGTTTAAAAATAGGCACATAAACTAAAGTCAAATAATAAGCATGCTTGCAAGCAAACATATAATTGTGTTAGCACATTTTACAAAACTATACAATTCGTCTTTAGACGTCTCTGAAAGTGCATGAATAAGGGTCGTTTTTGCACTAAGCTTAATAATTTTTCAGTATAAGCAGGTCTCCAGTACATCTTATCCCCCCATTGGCTGCTCTTCCTTATGCTGAAATTCTCATACCAGGACTGTGTTATCTGTTACATCTTAGAGAACAGATGAACTTGTTATAGTAAGTGGTACATTTTGAAATGCATTAGTTACATAGGACTTCTGGAAAAACACAGCTTATATTTTGGACACAGGTAAAAAAACCTCATCCAACCTGGCCTTGAACACTTCCAGGGAGGGGGCATCCACAACTTCTCTGGGCAACCTGTTCCAGTGTCTGACCACCCTCACAGTGAAAAACTTCTTCCTAATATCTAATCTAAACCTAACCTCCTCCAGTCTAAAGCCATTTCCCCTTGTTCTATCCCTACCTGCCCTTGTAAAAAGTCCCTCCCCAGCCTTCCCGTAGGCCTCTGCAGGTACTGGAAGGCCGCTAGAAGGTCTCCCCGGAGCCTTCTCTTCTCCATGCTGAATAGCCCCAACTCTCTCAGCCTGTCCTCATAGGAGAGGTGCTCCTGCCCCCTGATCATCCTGGTGGCGCTCCTTCAGACTTACTCTCGTAGGTCCATGTCCTTCTTATGTTGGGGGCCCCAGAACTGGACACAGTACTCCAGGTGGGGCCTCACAAGAGCAGAGTAAAGGGAGAGAATCACCTCCTGCTTGATTTTGATGCAACCTTCTGGGCTGCAAGTGCACATTGCCAGGTCATGTTGAACTTCTTGTCCAGTAGCACCCACAAGTCCTTTTCCTCAGGGCTGCTCGAGATCCATTCTTCGCCCAGCCTGTATTTGTGCTGGAGTTGCCTGGACCCAGGTGCAGGACCTGACACTTGGCCTTGTTGAACTTTATGAGGTTTACCCACCTTTCAAGCCTGTCAAGGTCTCTTTGGATGGCATCTGTTCCCTGCAGTGTGTCGACCAAACCACACAGCTTGGTGCTGACAAAGATGTTAAACAGTGCCAGTCCCAATACTAACCCTTGAGGGACACCACTCATCACTGGTCTGCAATTGGACATCGAGCTGTTGACCACAACTATTTGAGTGCGACCATCCAGCCAATTCCTTATCCACTGAGTGGTCCATCCATCTAGTCCATGCCTCTCCAACTTAAGAGACAAGGATGTCATGCAGGGCAGTGTCAAACACCTTGAACAAGTCCAGGGAGATGACATCAGTTGCTCTTCCCTTTTCCACCAGGACAACCTCCATCACAGAAGGCCACCAAATTTGGTGAAGCCATGTTGGCTGTCTCCAATCTCCTCCTCACTTCCCATGTGCCTTAGCATAGTTTCTGGGAGAATCTGCTCCATGATCTTGCCAGATGAAATCAGGTGAGACTGACTGGCCCATAGTTCCCCATATCTTCCTTGTTTCCTGCTTTAAAAGTGGGGGTTATATTTCCCCTTTTCCAGTCAGTGGGAACTTCACCAGACTGCCACAACTTCTATAATATGATTAATAGTGGCTTGGCAAGTTTATCCGCCAGTTCTCTCAGGACCCGTGGATGCATCTCATCAGGTCCCATGGACCTGTGCACCTTAAGGTTCCTCAGATGGTCTCAAACCTGATCTTCTCCTACACTGGGCAGCTTTTCATTCTCCCATTCCCTGCCTCTGCCTTCTGTGACTTGGGCTGTGTGACTCGAACACTTGTTAGTGAAGACTGAGGCAAAGAAATCATTGAATACCTCACCCTCCTCCATATCCTGGGTGAGTGGATTGGCCGTTTCCTTCCAGAGAGGGCTCACATTCTTCCTAGTCTTTGTTTTATCCCCAACACACCTATAAAAGTTTTCCTTGTCAATCTTGATGCCCCTGTCCAGATATAATTCTGTCAGGGCTTTAGCTTTTCCCATGTGATCTCGGGCTGCTCAGACCATTTCCCTGTATTGCTCCCAGGTCATGTGTCCTCGCTTGCACCCTCTGTAGGCTTCCTTTTTGTCTTTGAGTTTGTCCAGGAGCAAATTGTTCACCCATGCAGGCCTCCTCACATTTCTGCCTCACTTCTTTATTTGGATGCATCACTCCTGGACTTGGAGGAGGCGATCCTTGAATATTAACCAGCTTTCTTGGGCCCCTCTTCCCTCCAGGGCTTTATCCCATGGAATTCTACTCAGCAGGTCCCTGAAAAGGTCAAAGTCTGCTCTCCTGAAGTCCAGGGTAGTGAGCCTGCTATGCACCCGCCTTGCTACCCTAAGGATCTTGAACTCCACTATTTCATGGTCACTGCATCCAAGACTGCCCTTGAGCTTCACATTCCTCACCACCCCCTCATTGTTGGTAAGAACAAAGTCCAGCATAGCATCTCTCCTCATCAACTTCTCGATCACTTGAAGAAGAAAGTTGTCATCAACGCATCCCAGGAACCTTCTGTGTTGCTTAAACCCTGCTGTGTTGTCCTTCCAACAGATGTTGGGGTGGTTGAAGTCCCCCATATGGACCAGGGCTTGTGAACATTAGGCTGCTCCTATCTGTCTATAGAGGGCCTCATCTATTCAGTCTTTCTGGTCTGGTGGCTTGGAGCAGACCCCCACTCTAATGTCGCCTGTCCTTGTGCTCCCTCTGATCCTAATCCACAGACTCTCAGTCAGCTTCTCATCCATCCCCAGGCAGAGCTCCATATGCACTCCAGCTGGTCACTGACTTAGAGGATGACAGGCCCTTCTCATCTCCCCTGCCTGTCCCTCCTATAGAGCCTGTATCCCTCCATTCCAATGCTCCAGTCATAAGAGCCGTCCCACCATGTCTCTGTGATGCCTATCAGATCACAGCCCTGCAGGTGTGCAGGCATGTCTCTAATTCCTCTTGTTTATTTCCCATGCTGCATGCATTTGTATAGAGACATTTAAATTGGGCCTCAGATGAAGCTCACCTACTGGCTGGAATGGCTAGAATTCCATTGTGCCACTCCTCAGGTGCTCTCCTGCCAATCTATGATTCTTCTCCAGGCTCTGGACTTCGGTTGCTGGCAGTGGCACAAAATTAGCCTGACTGGGATGGACTGAGTTTCATTTCAGTTGGACTATAGGCCTGTTGAGTGACGCTTTTTGACTAGCTTAGGACTGCTCTGACAAGGAACAGCTATGAGAGGATATTAATTGCTTCTTTCTTTGGATTGAAATGCCTAGTTTATATATTACAACTCTTCTTTATTTATTTATTTTTCCAGTGTCCTTTGACTTTCATTTTTTGGCAGTTCTTGTGGTTAGTGACGTTGATAAGGGAAAAACTTGTAGTCCTTTAATAAATTTGTTGTTTTATCCTATGCAAGGAGGAGGATAATGTGTCTGAATCCTCCCTGATGTCTTGATTTTATGGGCAGGCAATTGTGATGTGAGCAGAAGACAGTGTATCTGTTCATGAAGAAGAAAAGGACAGACCTTCTAACCATACCGTGGAAGTGTAGTTGCTTATTTCAGGAGAACAATTTAAATTTCTCTGCCAATATTAATATGGAAACAGAGAGTGGTAGTAACTTATTTGTTCTGTGTTGTTCCTTCAGATGATAGGAAAAACAATCGTAAATTTATCAGAATAAAAAATGTAGAATATCAGTGTACTTATATTATGGATTTTTTTTTTGTTGTTACTTGTATCAGCTTTTATGTCCTGATATTTATTTAATACACATTGCTTAGAGCATAACCATTGTGTCAGTAGAGCTGGATGCTTGAAGACAGCAGATCTGTTGAAAGCAAAGTTGCCAATTTTGCAGTCTCATTTTAAAACATTAAAAACAGTATTTGAATACATTTGACTACCTCATTAGACGTTTTTCAGCTCTAAAATGTGGTAGCTCTGGTTTTGCCCTATGTCTTTTCCTACAAATTGTTACATTACATTGAAACATTAAAAGAAAGCAGAAGAAAGCCTGAAAGCTACTGTCTTTGTATGTTCTTGCTCGGTGATTTGGGTGCCTGAGAAAGGGGGAGTGCCAATGTTTCCAGTCAAGTTAGACATCAGTGGCCTCCTCCTCAGGAGAACCTTGGAGAAGGCCTGTCCTCTTGTGGCCACGTTGTCCATTTTTGGCTTTACCTCACAACTTCTTCAGCTGCTGGAAGGGTTCTTGCAGGACTGCTACTCCAGGCAGCCCATTAAGAGGTGAGTGCTGATACAAGGATATCCTCTTACGAAACTGCGTCTCTTGCTCTGTCAGTACCTAGTACCTGGTGCTACCTGCAGTGGTGGGCCACAGTACTGGGTGCCCTCCATCAACATTTATAATTCCAACTTTGGTTCAACTTCCTGATTTTTTTTAATAAGAAGGAAGTTAATTCTTATGTAGGTGATATGGGAGGAGATTTAAGAACAGAAATTTAGAAAGCTAAGGAAACAGCAGTAAGAAGTGACTTCTGTAAACCCATACACAAATGATCAAAGATTCCAAAGTGGTTTCGTAAATAGATGTCTTATGAGCATCCAAATGTAGAGCACATAGGGTTAGCCTGACTCTTTCTGTAATTATCCTGACATAAAAGGATAAAATTCTTTTACAGTTGCTTACTCTTTTTGTTGATAGTACAGAGTTTTTAATTTAGTGGTTTTCTGAACAATTTCAAATGTGGGAAAGTGTCACTAATCCATTTGCTTATTCACTGAATGTTTTGATTAAGAAGTGTGACAATGTTCACAATATTCTCAGTCTAAATTTTGCTTTTTTTGCTGTTCTTAATTTCTGAATGGTCAAACTACTGCTTTTTTCTACATTCCAAATTCACGACCCCAAAATACTTCTCCAAAACAAAAAAAATGATCCCGAATTTATAGCAAGGATTATTTATTATTATTTTATTATATTTTTAAACCCTTTCTGTCTCATAGTGTTGCCGAATTTTTTAAGTTTTCTATCGCAGAATAGTAACACTTCTGTAGCATTTTGATAATAGGCCTATAGAATATGCCATTTATAGGCAGTAATGTGTAAAAAGAGAAAGATACAGGTATCTTTTCACATAAAAAGAGAAAGATACAGGTATCAGGAAACTACTAAGTTCAATTTCTCAGGTTTTCTTACAATAAAATATCCTTCTCAATATTTCACTGCTGTATTTTTTTCCATATACAACAGACTTTCAGTGATAGAAATTCCTTTCTTTATTTTGGTGTGAAAGAAGTGGAATTGGAAAGAACAGTAAGACCCTAATTCACGGGCAGTATTGCAGCAAAGAATTCACAATAAAATGCTGAATAATGTGTTTTGCTACCATTTCTAAAATACCACTTAGACCTTTTCTGTCACTTCACTATGCTGCATCAATTGAGGATAACTTTCATTTCAGTCGCTGGTGTTGAGGAAGATGTTAGGAAGAAAGAATTTAATGATTATCAGTATAGGTTCTAGTTTGGGCAACAAGAAGTAATGAAGTTCGTTAGCAGGTGATGTTACAAAAATTATAACTAAAGTTAAGTCAGTCATAAATTCAGGATTCTTGTAGAATTATGTTATAAAAGGGGATATAGGGTAAATAATGGTATATTTTACATGGAACATCTTAAAAGACAAATGTGATTCTTGTGTGCATTAATAGAATCCATAATTACGCTGTACTACGTGACTTGCAGCTCTCATAAGACATTCTCTGTTGTACCGTGCAGAGGATAAGAACTGGGATGAAGTGGGTTATGTCAGGGGGTTCTCTGCTAATCCAGTTCCCTATAGTTAGTTTGAAGCAATTTTAGTTTTATCAGGAGCCAAATAACTATACATAACATGTGAGAATCCATACATTTTACTAATCATTAGATTTGGCAGATTTGGCAGGGGGAGGTAGGAGGTTTGTACTTTAAAAAAAAAAAATCTCCCTTTTTTGTGTGTATGTGTGCGTGAAAATTATCACAGTGCTGCTGCACACCTTTATTTGAAGAACTGGGTGAAATTATATGCTACATATACACAGGTGTTAGGGTGATGTGCTTCCTGCAGATAGACTGGTTAGAGAGTACTTTCACATCCAAGTTTTTCTTAAAATGTAAGAATCCTTGAATTCAAGATGGCAGTTTTGATTCTTACAGGAATCTGGATATGAACCTGAATATAAAAGCTTGCAGGCTATT
>NW_010308482.1:22357-29638 GCF_000700745.2 Antrostomus carolinensis
TGTGTTTTAGAGAGGTTTAAGGTTGTGTCTTCCAGCAACAATCTAATTTTAAGTTTTTGGCTTCTCAGAGTGTGTATGGTTAATATTGTGTGATATATGTTTTTGGCTTTGCTCTACAAGGAGAAGATATTGATGAAGCAAAGCATGTTTTTACAGCATTTTTGTGCAGCTTGAGCTTTAGCGCGGTTTCTAAGTATTTGTCACAGCAAATCTAGAGTTGATTGCTTAGATGTAAGTGTGGTATAGCAGCACTTACTCCATTTTTCAGTCTTTTCCCCTGGCATGCAACTCCAGCCATTGGCAGTTTGGTTCATTATTCCTCACACTTTCTCCTAATATATTCCACTATAACTAATATATGCAACAGACAGTTGTGGAAGAAGCAGGTTTTCGGTCACTGAGAATTTTTGGTTTGTGTATCTTAGGGTCTCAGTTACCCTACAGATACCCAAATACCATGTGGTATTTCAGATATGAACTAATTTTTCCCTTTTACCCCAGATTTCTCTTCAGGGATAACATTGCAGCGCATGTTGCTGTTGAAAATCTGTTACCACACTGAAGTGGGAACCTCTGCATTTTTTACTATGAATATTTTCTCTATATATGTTAGCCTTTCAGTATCATAATTACACACAAATACTATGTAAATTAGTGGCCATGTAAACGTAATGATTATCTAAATCATATAATTGATGCCTGGTAGTACCCTGTTGAAATAGCTGCAGTGGGGTTCTAGATATGATCTGGGCTGATGTCATGGAAAGAACAGAAACTGCAGTATTAATTTGAGGTATCTTGCATATTATTGCCTATGATACTACTAATCACACAGATTACGTACATTTTCCACTTAGGTTTCTTCCTAACCCACTCTCCCAGATGTACCAATGTTTTTCTCTTAGACCAGTTTCTGAACACTTCTACTGTAGAGAGTGCTTAGAAGAAGTAAGGGAGCATAATCTCTTTAATTATTTGCTAGTTTAGTGCAAGGGAAAAAAGAAGGAGATAAAGCTTCTGATTAAACAAAATTATACAGAAAAAAATAGCTATAAAAGTTTTAAAGAATACACTTACAGTGAATTTTTATGGGAAAAAAAGAAAACAAAGGAACTCATGAAAACCGCTATTTTGCAAAATTATTTTTGCTGGGACAAACCATATTTCATCATTTTCTCTGGAAACAGTCAGTAGCTTGGGCTTAAGAGAAGGAGGTTTACAAACCTTTATCTAATGGGATGTATATTCTCCATGCTAATAGTTGCAGCTGTTTGCATAATTGCTCAAGTCAATCTTCAGTGCTGTGTGTGATAATTCCAACCTGTTCTCATATTCTCAGTGTTAGTAGCCATGTAGGAAGCTTGTGTTGTTCACCTTTGACCTGCTTACTTGCAGGCTGACTAGGATGAAGGCAATACTGAAGTTTTTTTAGAATGAATGGAAGATGATGATGAGGATGGTATATTGCAGAAAATTGGTTTGGAGTAAAATTTTAAGCAATCATATAGTTGCAGGGTATCAATAATGCTGCATTTGAGAAAAAGGAAACTCAGTAGATTACAGTCTTCTATTTATTCTTCATGCTGGATTTGATACAGCAATGACAACTTAAAAAAAAAAAAAAAAGTGAAGTTTCATTTGTTGTGTACAGATTCCTAGGCAAGTAGTGGTAAAGCTTGGGGTGCAGAGTCCCTTTCACCTCCTCCTCACTGTTGTGGGTATATTTGACCTTCTGTGCCTTACAACAAATGAGCTAGAGTTAAAGAATATAACACGGAGAAGGTATTGCATTGCCTATTTCAAAGTTGTTCATTTAATAGGCTTCTTAATTTAACTTAAAAGAAAATAAGTATATGTTTATGTGTGTCTCTGAATATGAAGTTTTCTTGAAAGAGTTCTGAGAATTGACAAGATATCATTGAGGTCTTCTAACAAACTTAAAAATTCCAACTGTTTGAAACTAACAGCATAAAGATGTTAAAGAGATTAGGGTAAGAGCTCTGAAGCAGGAAACAAAAGCTGTTTACGTATACTCAGGTCAATATGCACATACAAAATAGCAAGTTATATTCGCCTTGAAACATAACCTTTCTATAAAATTTTCTTGAACTCATCTGGAAATATAAATTATCTGGTACTAGCAGTTTAGAGTGAGTGTTGCAGTTCATCACTAGCACATAAACTCTTGAATTTGTATGGAAACACTTCTGACAGGACTGCTCCATTTACTCTCTATTGAAGAATTTAATTGACAGGTTTTAGCAGGTGTTTTATATTTTCAAAATTTTTGGATGACTATAGAGTTAATATTCAATATTGACACTTCCAATTTAATGAGCACTAGAACCATTCTTTGAAGGAAGTAACCTCAAGAAAATGGGGATTGACTTAATGAGGGTAGTATTTTTATAACTTGGTCAACTACAACTAATTTGGTAATGTTTATTTCCTTAACAGAGAGAGCAATTTGTGTAAAGCTTGTCTTATGGTCATGTTCTACTAAAATAACAATGTTAGCAGTGTACTGCCAACAGTGTCTAGTTACTTCTTTGAAAACTGAGACTTTCAAAGTGCACATGTACATTGTTTCAAACTTCATCACTGCTACTAATCCATATTTATATAACTGAATTTTTAAAAGATCAAAGGTTAAGAGGTGCTTAGCATTTGGAAAGCAAAATGCCTTAGCTACCTCTAATATTATAATCAGTTGTCTTAATTTGAGACACTAAAGCTTGAAAATATGACTAATATTCTAAACAACTGTTCATAGACAGCCCCATTGTTATGGAGTCTATTTGGATTACTCATTACTTTCTGAAGTTATACTTGAAAAATCTGAATATACAAAATGTTAAGAATTTACACAGCTTACACTGTATAGCTTTCCAAAATACAGTATTCGATATTAAGTTTAATACTGATGAAGTAGTAATGACATGCAAGGTAGGTAGACTTTGTATTTGGTATGCCTGTGATGGTTTTTTTCAGGATCTTGGTGAAATTACGTTTATATACTTGTTTCAAACTGCATACACTTTTAAGATTTAAGCATTGATGCTATTGGCTGATCAGAAAGAAGCTGTCAAAAGACATGAAATCATATTAGAACCATAGGGCCTATGTTATATGTACACACTTTGCATATGGCGCACAGCTTTTTAAGCAAGGTAGTGTTGGTACATAAGGTTCTGCTAAAAATTGGACAGAGAGAGCAAGATTTGTAATGTGAAGCCCTATCTTATGTTTATAAGTAGTAGGTATGCATAAATGTGTGACTACTGAAAAAATCCTGTGATGCAAGAATCCTTTGTTATATTGTGCAGTCTGCCCTTAATAGAGGTTTTTTCAAGATCAGCAATAATTCAGTGAATTTAGTTGGTTGAATATTAAGTCTTTGGTTTGATTTTTTTTCCTGTTTTTACATTTTATGCAACACCAAACTTTTGACAATTCCAGATTATTGGTTCATGCATTAAGCTTTTTGAAAACAATTTTCAAAGCCAGTATTGAAATCAGTGAGAGTTTTTCTTGTGCCCTAACTACTGTTTTCTAAAAAACTTTTAGCAGCCTGTAATAAATGCAGATGGTTTGTAGATACTGAAGAATATAAATCCATTTCCTAAGAAAACGTATCTCTCCACATGTTATCAGAGACTTGGACAGCTTTATCTCCTAAGAATATATAGGCTTTACAGTCTTCAGAACATTTCTTTCTGAGAAGGTAGGACCGTTTCTTTAGTTGATAATTACAGAATGAAAATTATATTCTGAGGAACTAGTATTAGTCAGGACTAAGTAATCAGTTGGTGTTGATCAGTATTGCCCTGCTGACTTTTTAATATTTTTATTTATTTTTATTATTTTTTGTTATTTTTATATGACATTGGAGATCTGGCCATTAGAAGATGCTGAGGGATAACCTTATGTAAAAAGTTTACTGTACCAGAAAAGAATTGCAGAACTAATTGAATGCTATTTGTATTAGGAATATAGTAACATGCAAATGTTTTGAAGGACCTAGTTCCAACATTGCATCTTAGCTTCCTTCACCTCAAAAGAACAGTTTGTTAAATCATGAAAATATTGTTCTGTCAAGATACTTATTTGATACTGAAATTACGATTAATTTCTGAATTGCATCTTATCACCCGCATCCAATGCTGCCCATGGATAATGCTACCTCAGTGTGATTACATGTATATGTATTTATGTAACTGAGGAAAAAAATATGCTGAACAAAGGCTTGATGAGATCTTTTTCTTAAGCCTCAAAAAAACAAAGCTACTGCAAAATTAAACAAGGTTTGAAAATGAGACATCAGGGAAAAATTGAAAGATTAATACTTTTTTGCCAAAAATTTATTTTCTAAATTAAATAAAAATACTTAATTTCTGATTAAAATACTAAAACATCTGATCAGCTGCAGTGATAGTAACCAAAAACCAAAATACTGAGAACTCATTTAACATGGGGTAAGTTCATTTGAAGATCATATTTGAACACTGTATTGTAAAAAAAAAAAAAAAAAATGCAATGACTGACCTGTATAAATTATACCTTAATTGGCTGGCATGGCTTCCTTTAAGAGTGTGAGCTGTTGGTAACATGATGACAAACACACATGAATGAAAGTTAATAGGTGTTAGAAAGCATACTCTTATCCATAAGTGCTACTCCAGCTGTCAAGGCATTTTAAAGCATGATGAGAGAGTCCAGCACAGAGCCACCAGGATGATTAAGGGAGTGGAGCATCTCCCTTCTGAGGAAAGGCTGAGGGAGCTGATTCTCTTTATCTTGGAGAAGAGGAGACTGAGGGGTGACCTTATTAATGTCAGGAGGATTCTGTGATTCTGTGTTTTCAAATGTATGAAGAACTTTCTTTTTCTTGCAGCATTAGGTACATTTAATGTTTTGAAGAAATTTGTCTAATGAGTGTCCAAGTTGGGTAAAATGCTACCTGTTATCACACTTCTTATCACTGATATTTTTTTCTCACATAAAATTGAAATGGGCTTGCATGTTCATTTTCAGCTGTCCCTTCATGCACACAGTTTTGTGAGTTAATGTTTCATATTTATTTTCGTTTTTCCATTAATTTCTTCCTCTTCAGGTGCAATCTAGCTCCTGTGGAGGAGTTTGCTGCCGATGTGGGAACTAAATCTGATTTTATTACCATGAACCCATCAGTTGTACAAAGAGCATTTGGAGGCTTTCGGAATGAGAGTGACAGAGCAAAATTTGTGCATAGACTATCCATGCTGAATGACAGTGTCCTTTGGATCCCTGCTTTCATGGTCAAAGGCGGAGAGAAGCATGTGGAGTGGGTTAATGCATTAATCCTTAAGAATAAATTGAAAGTGCAAACTGCCTATCCATCACTGAGACTTATTCATGCTGTCAGAGGGTAAGTGTCTAGAAAAGACTGGACTGTCCTTGGCACAATGAAGCTCGTAGCTACAATTCCTAGCAGGCAGAAAAAGCTCAAGTAAAATGTTAAAAGGAGGATGATGTTTCCATTATTGTTGAAATGGATTGCATTTATGAAAAAATAGGTTTGTTTGGTACTGTACATTGTCCACTCAACCTACAAACAGCTGAAATGCATTAGCACTTTTATGTACAAAAATTTTTTATTGTCATTATAGTGATAAATTAATGAAAAATAGTCTGAATTCAAAAGACTTCCATCAGTCATCAGATAAGAGGACAATGAAAGTGCTACATGTCTTCTTTTGGGCAAGACTATGGAGATAAAAACTATAATTTAAGTAGCATGGGGGTAGGTTCACAACCATGTTAATAATGCAGTCTTGGCAGATCTGAAAATAATGAGCTCCTTCCTAAAATATCTAGGATTTTGTAGCAGTCTTTCTCCTTTTGAATTTGGCCAGATGCTTGGCCAATGGAAAAATATTGATCAGAATCACTGAAAATGTTAACATAACCAGTTGTTAAAAAAAAAAAAAAAAAGCATCTATGCTTTGTGCAGAGACTTTTTTTTTCAACCCCATAATTAAACAAGACTGCCAGATGAAGGCTCTGTTGTCTTTGTCACTACAGGTACATAGGGCTATGCGTGAAGAACATTCAGAAGATTACAGTAGTGCAGTATCTGTTTCTGTAGTGAATTACAACACTATGATAATATTCAGCTTGAGTTCCTTGAACTATGCTGTTTGTGGGATTTTGAGTATTGGCTTGTACACCACTTAACTGATTATGTGTCTGCCTAAAAAGTTGCTTCTAACACAGCAGCAGAGATAAGATCAGAGGGGATGTTCGAACTGTTACCCCGATCTAGTATAAGAGTGTAAGAATGAAGCTTAGAAATATGTTTTTCTTCAGGATACTAGAACTTTTGAGTATGCTCTTCTCCTTCTGCCATGTCTCAAATAGATTAACTGTCATGTTCTTCATGTGATACACTTCTGGCACTGGAAAAAAAACTAATCTGTTCCCTTTGGAATTTGGAAATATTTTGGAAATCTTGTAATTTTTTACTGAGTTTCTCAGTTTCCATAGTTGTCTGGATAGTTGTTTTATTACACAGATACACTTTAGCTTGATTATGTTGAATCTTCAAGTATTCAAAATGCCTGTAAGAGATGAATAGGGTTTTGTGTGTCTATATAAACCTGAATAAATAAGGTAACTTCCAGTTTGCAAACAGCTGTTCTCATCTCTATATGCTGAATCTGGGCAAAATTATCAAATGTAAATGGTAATTCAGAATGTGCAGCCTTTCAGTTGGCCAACTTGAAGGTCCTTTATGTGACTTTGTCTTAAAAAATAAGAATTAGCACCTACATTGTCTCTCTGAAAGAAAAGCGACAAAAGCTCTACCCTCAGAATTGGTGTTGAGAATTCAGACTATGCTGTATTTGACATTATACCTAGCAGTGTCATCTGATATGACTGCACAGATTTGTCAGGCTGTTGAATCTGTGCTTTAAACCTTAGGGCCTCCACTTTAAACCTTGTTGTTTAATCACCTCACTTTCCTTTTTTTGTTCTCATGGGAAGTAACTGAATATCATAATATATTCTTCACTGTTATTTTTTGTAATTTGAATAAGAACAAAACAAGAAGTCAAATTTATCTTTGGTCTAATTCTTGACTTCACAAAGTGAGGTGCATGAGGTGATTATGTCATTATGAATCAAGTTTGGAAATGATACAGTTAACAGTAATACATTTGGAAGAAACACTCTAGATTTCTTGGAAGGCAGTCTTAAAACATCAGCCCATAATAATGAGGTGTGTATTACAGTAAAGTT
>NW_010308482.1:29680-48356 GCF_000700745.2 Antrostomus carolinensis
TTAAGATCCGTTAGGTTTATATGTCAAATGTAATACTATGGTAGTATGATAAATTAATAAGCAAAACCTCTTCTTAAAGTAAAATGTGCCTGAGCTAAAAAAAAATAAAAAAATAAAAAAAATCTACAAATAAGTAAAGTAACTTGAAAAATAAAGTCAAATTTAAAGATGCATAACCTGGCTATCAAATCAGTCCATTTTGAGCAGTAAGACTTGAGAAAATTTAAGCAAGTTACTAACTTCAGTTTGAAACTGATGGACAGCTAAGTCTGCTGTCATTTAAAACAGTGTGTGCAACTTACATAATTAGTTTTAAGTAAAATCTTCATAATACTGCATCTGTTGTGCTCATGTTTATTTCAGATTCAATGTAAACTGATGATTTATGCACCTCTGAAGAGATACTACCTAAAAGGAAATCTTATAAAACGCTCATTGTTTTATGAATCTGAATTATTTTTGTTTATTTGTTTTTATATATTTGATATATTTGTTTGTATATTTGATGCTTTTGCAAGCACTCTACTTACAAGTTTAAGTCTTTGTGACCATGTTAACAGTGATGACCTAGTAGAGGCCTGTGGTGCTGCAAAACAGGAAGGGTAAAATAAACATAATGTGAAGATTGCTGTTAGTTGAATGAGCAGCGAAAACAGGAAATCTACCCACAAAACCTGCATGTTAAAACACACAGTAAGACCTGTGCAGAGCTTCTAATCTCCTTCATAGGGTGCCTGAGCATATGTGCAAGAGTGTGAGAATGCAATGTGACATCTTTTCAGCCTCTTAAGTTGTTATGAAGAAGATGGAGTTTGATTTATTGATGAAAGCATGATAAAGAAAGATGAGCTGCAAGAAACATTTTTTTATTCCTTTACACAAAGAAAGTACCTGCATTTGCAGCCTTTGTTTTGTAAACTGTGAGCTTTCTAAAATAATTGTATCTTTGTGCTCAAATGTAGCTCAATGATTTTCATTTTCATTAAAGGCTACAAAAGCGTAGAGCAGACACATGGGAATGTAGCATTTGCAATAACTGTCCTGTATTAGTATTTGTATCATCCCCAAAATCTTCTTGACCTCCATACAAGTAAGTTTCCATTTCTTTTGTTTCCAGTTACTTGCCTTGATAATTCCAAAGCCTTCTGGCTTTGCTCTTTGAGTATGCATATTTTGCATTAAATAATAATTTATATGAAGGTAGTTAGAGCTGTTATACTTTATTATACTTTATTATACTTTAATGATAAGAGAATCAGTCAAGAGTCAGTGTGGGACTTACATTGCTTCTCGTATCTTGAAACCCTCCCAAATTTGTAACAACTTAGTGAGCTTTTTGTTAGACCATGCCAAAGACATAATACTAGGAGGGTCTACTGAAGAACTGTGCCTCAACTTGAAAGCATATTCTTATGGAGACAAATAAAAGTCCAATTTTATGTTTAATAGCCTGAAAGATTCTGTTAAGCTGTTTCTGAAGACTTATGCACCCATACTGTTTTTAGTATACCACAGATATACCTGTGGATGTGGTATACCGCCGGGCTATACCATATTAATACCATTCAGCTGGTTGAAATGAGGCTTTTATTTGAAACTCTACTGTATTATGTTGCAGCTACAGGTCTTCATAATATAAAATTCTAAAACACACTGTACAGGCCTGAAAACTGCCTAAAAAGAGAAAATGTCTATCCTGAAAAGTTCCAATTATAAAGTCTTCCCTTTTTTTGGAAGAACAAACAAATTCTGAATGTAAATTTAAATGGATATCAAGAGTTCTTTGGTTTAATCCACCTAAAGATTTCTTAAGAATATGGAAATGCATTGTATTGTGGGCTAAATCAATTAGTAACTGGACAAATTAAGTACTAATAGAGACATTTAATGCTGAAGGGTGCACACTGATGGCCACAAGGTTTGCAAAATATTGTATGTGTTCCTTTTTATGTGTATCACAATGCCACGTTGTTAAAGCAAAATAGGTTTTTTCTTCATTACTCTTTAAAAGCATAAGGTTCCGGCGATTTCTAAAGACAGAACATTAATTTTCTTGGACTTCTGTTCTGATCTAGTGAGGCCAAATTCTGTATTCCTGTGTACTGTTTTACATAATAACAAGGCAGTTTTGCTGCAATTGCATATGCCACTGAAATATTCTCTCCTATTTTCTTTTCTTTTTTAATGAAAGAAACTTTCTGAGCAGCATATAGTATTTGGAAGTTGCTCTTGATCAGATAGTAGAATAATGATTACATTCTCAAGTAATTTTGAAAACTTTATTTTTTCCTGACCATTTGTGCACTTCTTGGATCATTAAAAAGGCAATGTGGTGTTTGAAAAAGAAATAGTTTTTTGCAGATTTCATGCCTTATTAAAGTTCTGTGAGTGATGGTCACTCCTCTGAAATCTCAGAGGCATTTGAAGTTTTGAGAACTTTGAGTTGTGTAAATACTAAATCCAAAAATATAACTACTTTTTTAATCAGTAACATCTTAAATGGCTGTTGGATTCAGATTTTTTACTTGAGTAGATTTAGATCAAATGATAATTTATTTTGTCTATTTTGCTTTTGTACTTCTTGATCAACAAGTTTGTATTTCAAGTTAGAATACTGGATTTGGAAAGTTATTTTGGGGGCAGTTGCATGACTTTTTTATGAAGTGTTTCTAAAAGCTGTTTTATGGAACTTTTAATATAATTGTGCACATATTATTGGCAAAATAATTGAGGTAATCAATACGTAACAAAGTTCAACATGGAACTAGACTGTATAAATGAAGAGCTTAACTGATTGAAAGGTTTTATTTGCTTTGTTATGCCGCTACCCGGGAGGTTAATTATGAAGTAATTATAATAAGGAAACCACACAATTTTTTTAAAAATTTATTTTAACAACGAATTTCAGAAAAAAATTATTTATTAATATGCTGAACTCTTTCATTAGCATTATTTTTAATAATATTTCCCAAGTGAGATCATACTCTCTTTGAGGTGTGGGCAGTGTCTGTAGAGT
Source organism: Antrostomus carolinensis (assembly GCF_000700745.2). Classification (NCBI taxonomy): domain Eukaryota; kingdom Metazoa; phylum Chordata; class Aves; order Caprimulgiformes; family Caprimulgidae; genus Antrostomus; species Antrostomus carolinensis. The sequence continues at coordinate 32,697 of NW_010308482.1, forward strand.
CTGGTCTCAGTAGCGGAGCTCTAATGGAATATGCCTTAAATAGTAGGCAAACAGGAACTGAGCCCACTGGGATAAGAGTCCACATCCTGTTGTTTGCTTGCAATGGTGGCAGACAACCAAACCTGAAAGTAGATTCAGCGGATCCTTCTGCTATGGATCTTGCCTTGCAGTTCCCTGGAGGGAGTAGAGAGGGTTCCTGAGACTAAGCATGTTGTTGGTACATTAGGTGGAGGCCAGAGTTAACTCCCAAGAGCCTTGCACAGCTCTTCTCCTGCTTCTGCCAGCAAATATCTGAAAACATCTCCTGAAGAGGCAGAACACCACCAACCCACCACTCCACCAAGTAATAGAGTCTTTTACAATACAGTAGTTTTCTGAGAAGTTTTTTCTCATGCTTCCTGTCCCAACTTCACAAAGCAAAATTCTCACACTCATCTTCATGTCTAAGAATGTTTTCTTGGCTTTTTTCCCATTGGAACCATCCCATGAACTATTAGTCACTCACCAGCAATATCGCTGAAATTGCTTAACATAAGATTCCTTCCCATCTTTTGGATACAGAACTATTGCGTGGACATCCTGTGGGATTTGCCTGGGCTCAGTTTAATTTCCTCCATCTTCCTGCCTGTGAAAAAGCAGTATTAGAGTTGATCCTACATTAAACATGGCAGAATTCCCACTGAAATGTCTTGTGTTTTGCCTGTGTAAAGACTATGCTGTGCCTATTTATGGTCACTTTTCAGTGCACAGTCTTTTTTCCTTTATTAGTGAAAGCAAACAGCTGCTGTTTGAATGTGACCTTTCACAAAAAACTTCACCAGAGCTCCAGAATCCTTTGCTGTGGGAATTACAGAAAAAATACTTTGATAAACTCAAACATGCAGAAATCAAATTGTTCTCCAGCAGCTCTGTGCTAATAAGAAACAATTGCTGGGAGAAATCTATATAGTAAATACTTCTGTACCTTTTCTTACTTCTAACAAACTTTACTTTATTCTTTACTGATAAAATGTATTTCTTAAGAAAAGACATTTTAGAGTAAATGGACAAATAAATAATCACTGCAGGAAACAAAAGATTTTTTAAAATTGCTTTTAAGCTAAAAATACAATACTTAATTTAAAATGACTATGTCTTTTGTATCATACCTTACAAATACTCAAAGTATTAAGAAAGAAAATTAATGTTTCCCTACTTCTTAGTGAAGTACAATCCCGTTTTTCATATATGTGGGTATTTAAATAAGGCTTCTATATTGCAGTACCGTTGTGCCCTTACATGACGCATCAGTAGAGCTAGTTTTGTTTGCTAAGTTATACAAGCAAATGGGATGCCAGTTTGGATTTTCAAAACTTAATCTTGGTGTGAAGTCATTCTTCGGATCCCAGTGATGCTCCCATTCCTTAAGTGGAGACACACTGGGGTTGGTCTTTCAGCCCAGCAGCTAATTACCAGGGCTGCAAACCCTGTGCACCCTATGAGGGAGCCTCCTCATCTGGTTCAAAGTTTCTCAGGATGAGCTTTTATTTCCTTTGCACAAAATCTCTATTTTATTGTGTTTTAGGAAGATTTAGCAAGGTCTGTCAAGGGAAATGTCACTTTTTGAGAGAAAAGAGAGCTTTTTCAATGGAGGCAAACACAGATCAAGTAGAAGAGGGGACAAGGGGAAAACTGAATGTGGACTAAACCGTCTGTGATTTATGTTTTTTATTGTCTGGTCCATTCTGCAAAGTAGGCCAAGAAAAGCTTGGTGATGATTGTAGAGAGAGAGACATTATTCTTATTTTTGCTTACCTCTTGGTGATAAAATACTGTAAGTTTTTGGTTTTGTTTTTTGGTTTGGGTTGGGTTTTTTTACATCCCTTTTGCTGTGGCAACTGCTTTATTCCTGCTTATCAGCAACATATATACTTAAGACTTGTAAAACTTACTGTCTTCTAAGGTTGAATTTTGGGTTTCAACTAGAGGGGAGCAACAGAATCAGTCATAAGAAAAGCAGTAATGAAATTGCCCATTTTCAACTTTTCCTGTTTAGTTTCTCTACCATGAGCAACAGCACTGTACCTAATGCTAATGACTATTAGCAGCTAAGCAGGGAATACATAACACATAGTTTATTCATACAGTGTATTTGCAGATTTATATTTATTTTGAAAACTATTTTGCTACTGTATTATTATTATTCAATTCTAGACTTTTTAAAAATTTTATCTTCACTTGCATGAAATCTGTTGATTTCTGTGTTTCTGAAAACTATAAAAATGTGCAAAATTAAATAACTCTCATTTGGCCATATTGTACCCCTATAAAAAAAATATATATATATGTAACTGTGCAGCTGAGAAGTAAAACAGAAACAGTTTTTATAGTCTGTTTTTGAGAAGCAAAGTACAGAGAGCACTGGAGTCCATAGAGTAGATGTATTAATATTGAGCAGGTAGTATTAGTAGGATGGGGATTAGCTTCTGTCTTTTTTGACAGGTGCGGTGAGCTGTCTGTTGATTCTGTATGATACCTGTGTGCATGAGACAGTTCTGTCAGGCTTCCTTCCTTTTTTAAAGTGATGTTTCAAAGGTAATATTTATAATATATTAGATTATATATTATTGTATTATAATAATAACAATTGTGCTATTTTTTGGTTTGATTGTGATGCCCCCTTTGTCTTGTGGGTGAAAGAGTACATTGATCTTTGATCTTACTAAACTTTTGTGTTGAGGAGCAGTTGTATTGAGCATCCAGCCACTAACAGATTTCTTCAGGTACTTAGTTAATTACTGAGGGAATGTGGAAATAAGCAAACAAAGCTGTAGTTTTATTTACTATATGATATAGCATTTCCCGTTGGTCAGTTTAGGTCAGCTGTCCTGCCTCTGTCCTTTCCCAGCTTTTTGCCCACTACCATCTGGCTAAAAAAGCCTTTGCATCTGAACTTTTCAGTGAAAGTGAAGAGTTGTTATGATACTATGTTATCATATGACAAATTCTACTAGTTTTAAATATATTTATTAATCTTTTCTTTTTTTCTAAATTGGTCCCTTCATCTGGAAAAAAATAATAAAAATAGTGAGAAAAAGAAAATTTACTTGTTTTCAGTGGCAGTGAGGGGGTTAGGGAAACAAAACAAAAAGCCTAAACCAAAACAAAAGAGAGAAGACAGAAATGGATACACATGCCTGTGATTGTTCCTTTTGTAATTGTTCCTTCTAGCTGCCACATTTGCGTTAGCAGAGCTAGATCAAGAACAGAGTATGGCATTTTTTTCTACACAGATGACCATGACAGATGGAAGTTGATGCCACCAGACACTGTCAGTTACTTTTTACTCCTGTTCAGGTCATTGGGTTGTTTGTGAAAATGAACAGTCCAGTCCTTCAGTGAAATAATACAGTGGGACAGTCCACCTTCAGTGGTGTCAGTATAGGAAGGAGCAGTTTGGCTTAGTATCTTCTGTAGCCTCCTTTTTAGTGCACATCAGTTTCTTCAAGAGTGCTTTAATGGGTTTGTTTGAAGTCCCTGGGTTCTTGTTCGTATATGGAGAAAGACTTAAGTGCTTCAAGTCAGAAGCACTGAGTAGCATTTAGGCAGTTTATGTCTGAAGTTACCAAATGCCAAGGATAATGTCTACCTTCCTCCCAAACACGGTCTCTAGGGAAGCAGTCCATCTCTTCCTTTTACACAAAGAGGCCAGAGTTCAGAGTATTTCTCTGTTGTGTAGGAGAAAATCTCCTGTTCGTTCTTCTTTCTGAGGTGTGTCAGATCTGGCTGGGATGAAGTTAACTTTCTTCATGGCAGCCTTGTGCCAAAATACAGGTGCTGTGTTTTGGATTTGTGGGTAAAAGTGTTTGGTAACACACCAGTGTTTTGGCTGTTGCTGAACAGTGCTTGCATGGTCTCAAAGCTTTCTCCATGTCTCATTCTCCACCCACCAGTGAGTAAGGTAGTGGGCAAAAAGCTGGGAAGGGACATAGCCAGGACAGCTGACCTGAACTTATCAAAGTGAGTTGCCATACTGTATAGCATCATGCTCAGCAAGCAATAAAACTGAGGAGGCAGAAGAAGAAGGAAGGGTGATGTCTTCCAAAGAGACTGTTGCTGAAAGACAAGGTGAGCCTTGGTCTGCTTGTGGGAGGTGATGAGCCATTGCCTTTTTCTCCCTTTCCTGTATTCACATAGTGAGCTGTCTTTATCTTGATCTATGACTTTTCTTGCTTTCTTGCTCTTCCTGTTCTCTCCCCCATCCCACCAAGGAGGGTGTAGGGAGTGAGACGGTAGCTGTGTGGGTGCTTGGCTGCTGTCCAGGGTCAATCCACCATGTGAGGGAAGGAATTTGTGTATTTGCTACATCAGCCAAGTATAGGCTTTTCAGAGACTAAGGGAAGCTTACTATCCTATTCCAGTTTGCATGAGAGAATTAAGAGACTGAGTTAGAAAGTGAGAAAAAGGGTAAGCATTCCTATATCTTCAGACAGTTGGGAGATAAAGAGGCCAGGTGGTTAGGTCAACACTGTCATACATGTTGATATTTTAAGCACAGAACATGCTGTATTCACAATAACTGATTCATCAGTGGGGTGGAAAGGGACCTGATGAGGTTCAACAAGAGCAAGTGCAGAGTCCTTCACCTGGGGAGAAATAACTGCATGCACCAGTACAGGTTAGGGGCTGACCTGCTGGAGAGCAGCTCTATGGAAAAGGACCTGGTTGTGCTGGTGGACAGCAGGCTGGCCATGAGCCAGTAGTGTGCCCTTGTGGCCAAGGAGGCCAACATTATCCTGGGGTGCATTAAAAAGAGCGTGGCCAGCAGGTCGAGGGAGGTTCTTCTCCCCCTCTACTCTGCCCTGGTGAGGCCACATCTGGAGTACTGATTCCAGCTCTGGGCTCCTTGGTTCAAGAGGGACAGGGATCTTCTGGAGAGAGTCCAGCGGAGGGCCACAAAGATGATGAGTGGCCTGAAGCATCTGCCTTACGAGAAGAGGCTGAGAGAGCTGGGACTCTTCAGCCTGGAGAAGTGAAGGCTGAGAATGGATCTTATCAATGTCTATAAATATCTGAAATGTGGGGGCCAAATGGATGGGGCTGGGCTTTTTTCAGAAGTACCCTGTGACAGGACAAGGGGCAATGGGCAAAAACCGGAACACCGAAGGTTCCAGACAAACTTAAGGAAAAACTTTACTGTGAAGGTGTTGGAGCACTGGGACAGGCTGCCCAGGGAGTTTGTGGAGTCTCCATCTCTGGAGATGTTCAGAACCTACCTGGACGCTTTCCTGTGTAACCTGGTGTAGGGATCCTGCTTTGGCAGTTGGGTTGGACTAGATGATCTCCTGAGGTCCCTTCCAACCCCTACGATTCTGTGATTGGGCAGTGTGTCTGGATTCTGCTACTTTGGTGTTAGAAAGGAGGCCATAGTTAAGTTACATTCTAAGTGACTGCATTTTAGATGGAATGAGATTTAAATCTCTCACCAGTCCTCATTTCCTTCCCAGGCTAGACTGAAGTCTCTGCCGTGCTGTGCATTATGTCTTACATACGTCTTTCAGCAGAGGTTGTTCCTTCCAGTCCTGTTTTTAGGTGTCCTGCTGTCCTTATGCTGATGTGTAGACATAAAGCAATGTCTATACATGTGTGGGAGATTAAGGTTGTGTGTGGATTCACATTATGAGTTTAATAGGTTATGATTGCTATATTTAAGTCCTTTTTCGAGATTTGTCCTTCAGTCTCTAACAAATAAATTAATGGGTCATAGGAAAAATTAAGAAAATAATTGCTACTTCTAAAATGTAAAAAATCATTATTTTTATTTCTACTTTTTAAAACAATATTTCTGTATTGGAATAATAGCTGATATGCCTCATAAGCACTGTGGAGACAGCTTATTTACATTTTCCGTTCTGTATTTAGTAGGAACAGGAGTCATCATTTGCATTTTTGAAGCATATATTTAGTGAAGCAGTAAAAGAAAATTGACTTAAGAGAAAGTTATTGCTAGTATTTGCCTTTCTTTTTAAACTTACTTGAACTTTATTCACTAGCAGTGGGATACAGGGGAATTTCCAACCAGAATGAGTAATCATTTTCTCTTAAAACTTGCAAGCAAAAGAACTGTAAAAGGATCTGAGATAAGATTCTACCAATAACAAGTGCAACTGCTGGTTTCAGAACATTTTGGCGTCTCATGAGGGGTTTTTTATTTTTAATTTTCCATTTCATTATAAATGGGGGCATACTCACCAGAAGTGTTGGCAGAGAGGAAGTAGTGGGTGTGTCAGAGTCATCTTGAAACCAACAGGTGGCATAGCTTACGGTTGTACAAAAATCTTTAGTTTCAAGTGAAATGTAACATGCAGAAGGGCAAAGAAGACAGTATCTTTCTGTTTGTTTCAGACTGCTCCTACAATGTAAAATCCATCTGCGGGCTTTGCAGACTGTTTGGCAAGAACTTTCCAGATGAGGCGTTTCTCACCCTTAGTGTTTAAGGGATGGAGTATAGAAGAATGTACAAGAGAGAGAAGGTAGACTACAGAACATAGCTCTAAATAACAAGAAGCTTTCAGAAAATAATCTGTTTCTTTTTATCATCCTTTGCAGAGGTAGCAGTAATTTTAAAATCACTAAAGCAAAACCCTGAGGGCTGATAAAGGCAGGATCAAGGAGGAAAGGAGGGAACCCCTCCCTCAATGCTGCAGTGTGTTCTCTAAACAGGGAGGTACACATGCGTGCACCAGGTAGGAAGCTGCATGGCTGCATGAAGCCTCCCAAGTGTAGCTGTGAGCCATGCAGTAGAGACTGTGTGCCAAGGAGATGGTGTGGCATGGCCAGCTATATGGGATTACTGTAAGCTGGCACTAGAAACAAAACACAGGGCTTGACATGTAGACTACTGGTGGCCATTGGGGTTTCTGCTGCCTGCAAGGGGTTTATTGTGGGTTTTTGTAGAGGAACTGATTTACTGTAGTTCATGGGTTTCTTTGAGTCCCCGGGGACATTTCACAGAGATGACGAGGGTTGGCTGTGGAGTCAATAGGAAGGTAAATTGAATTAATTCTGGGGAGAGAGAAGGATGGGTTTGAGAGGACTTGGGTAGAGGAAGTTTTGGCTGATGCATTTGGAAATCTCAACTCTCTGGTGTTGTTAGTAGCGAACATCTGTCCTTTTCCTACTGAATCCATTTGGAGAGCAGTAGGTTCCTCACCAACAAGGAAAGACTGTTGTAGCGCACAAAATTTGCCTAGGATCTTCTGGTTTTAATTCATGAGGTTGCTAAGCCATTGTTACTGTTTTGGTACAATGATCACCCTCTGAAACAGATGGGAAAGAGAAGAGGAAATGTGACTTTCTGGTTTTGTTTAAAATGTCTATAAACTTGTTAGTAATATGCAAAGCAAGTTCAGGGCATGAAATATCTGGGAAATGTGCCAATGTGTAATCACACTTGATGTCTATAACACTGGTGACTGAGTTGAGTAGCTTGAATTCAGACTGAAGATCTCACTTCAAATTACTGTTATAATTACATGGCTAATGGTAACGTAGTAAGGCCACTGGCAGTATACCATGAATTTTGGCACAGTAACAGTAATACAGTTCAGTTTTTGCTTAGAGGCTTTAATCAAGAAAGTGACAAGTATTTCCTTTCCTTTTAAAAGAAATTTTCTAAATGCATTTACACAGCCTTTTTTTCTTACAGTTCAGTGAACTGGCTAGCTGATTTGTTTCAGGATTGTCATAATTCCTTTTTTTCTTTATTTGATTTGTAACAGCAGTAATAACAGCAGACACCTATGTGCTGAATGCCTCTGTTGATACATTTTAAAATTCATGAAACCCACAGAAAGAAATTAAAACAAGTTATACAATGGAGAGGACACATCACACGTCTCTAGATTTTTTTTGCAAATACTAGCCAGTCATGATCAAGTCTTTTGTCATATCTCTTTTTACTCCTTTCTGAAATATGTAGTAGAAAAGAGAAGTTGATGCAGAAAGCTGTCATATCAGCAAATCTTGGAGGAAGGGAAGCTAAAGACAGGAAATCTTTCTGAAGGAAAAATATCCATTAATCTTCTTGCTTGAAAACCACTGGAATTTCTGTTGGGAAGTTATTGCTTGTAAAATCAGTAGTGGGATCTGCAGCCTTTCACATAGGTGGCATATATTTGTTTCTGACCAAATATAGCAGTGACTGAAAACAGGTTTTTTTGGTCTAGTGCGTGTCACTGTGAAGCCAGCTGGTGTGCTTGGCAGAACTCCAGTCATGTCTCATTGCTGATAATTAGCATTTTGGTTGGCTTTTTTTTTGCAGTGAAGCTAGAGCTTAATAGGATTTGAAAAGGGAGCAAGACTTGTTCTTTAAAGGCCGTGCATGTGGACTTCTGTGTATTGTTTTAAGTGTGCTTTTTATATTTAATGGACTTTGTGAGGCAGTCTCTCACTTCTGAGCTCTACATTAAATTGTGATGCAGCAAATTTTTTTAGTTCAATCACGTTCTTCAACGGATGCTTGCACTTGCTTCAGTGAATGCTTTTTAACTGTTCAAAGGTTTTGTGGAATCTTGATCCTAAGGAGTAACTTCTGCCTCCTTATTTTACTGAACTAGTTTACTTTTATTCGTATGATCCCTGGCTCTTCTGATTGGTTCATTCAGTGACAGCTGTGGGATTGATTATGGTAAAATCAATAGATTTTCATAGAATCATAGAATGGCTTGGTTTGGAAGGGACCTTACAGATCATCTAGTTCCAACCCCCCTGCTGTGGACAGGGTTGCCAGTCACTAGATCAGGCTGCCCAGGGCCCCATCCAACCTGGCCTTGAATGCCTCCAGGGATGAGGCATCCTCAACTTCTGTGGGCAACCTGTTCTGGTGCTTCACCACCCTCTGGGTAAAACATTTCCTCCTAATATCTAACCTAAATCTCCCCTCTCTTAGTTTAAAACCATTTCTGCTTGTCCTGTCACTATCTACCCATGTAAAACGTCGCTCTCCCTCCTGTTTATAAGCTCCCTTCAAGTACTGGAAGGCCGCAATGAGGTCTCCCCAGAGCTTCTCTTCTCCAAGCTGAACAAACCCAGCTCCCTCAACTTTTCTTCATAAGAGTGATTAATCTGCTCTGGTTCATTGCATTGATCAAATTTAAGGGTCTGTAGTAGATATTTTATATAATAATCTCTAAAAGGAAAACTTCAGATTGTATTGATTAAATCCAAAGAGGTCAGATTTTCTTTTGTATAATTGGAGTTAGTCTAACAAGTAACATAGCATTGAATATGTTGTTTTGCTGTATCTATCCAAAGCTGATGATCCAGAGACATTATTGACTTCAGCCTTCAAGGGGAGTTGGGCTCAAGCTGAAAGCAATTTTAACCTGTTTATCAGTGCAATGAGCAAAGAGCTTCATGAACATACTCAGTTCAAAAGCTACATTTTTCAACATCAGTTTCAGTATCGGTGCCATTAATTAAATGCTTCATGGTACAGGGCGTAGTCCTCATCCTGGGATCATCTTTATAAATTTTGCCTGTTGCAGGGACACAGAATATAATATTCCACAGCAGAATGTTCCATAGTTCTGTCTGTAGACTTATTTCTTTAGAATAGATGTAACTGTTCATATAAGGTGTTAGAAAATGGTCTCTCAAGAATACAGAGCTGTGGAATAGAAGTTCTGGGGAACAAATAAATTATTCCATGGTTTTCTGAAGTGACAAAGATACAATTTAAGAATTCAAGTCAGTCCTTCCATTACTGTGTTCCTAATTCCTTAATATACTTAGTGGTCACACTGCATTTTATTCTTATTGCTTATATATTTGGAGGTTTTTTACTTTCTGAAAAAAATATTTGCGTTATTTTGAAAAGGCAGAAAATTAGCATGATTGAGAGTCAAAATATAAGCTTAAGCTGTAAGTGTCTTAAAAACTTGAAAATCCCAGTGAAGTAAAATACCTGTCTTCTATGACTGCCTTCTCATTTTGCTGGTAGAAATGTTGTTTTTTTCTATACACAACACATTTTATTTTGTTTGTCATTTTTCCATACTTTCACTCTCTGTTTTGCCTTATTTCCCTCACCTCCACATATGTTTCTGTGTGTGAAAGAGTTTGGTAGGTAGTCTTATTTTACTGAACAGAAAATTAGTTGTGAAGGCAAAGGTAGTTCCTTCTCTAAAACCAATAAAATACTCTTGTGCCCTCTGTAATTTGATGATCTCTTCACCTCGTTTGTCCCTTTGCTTCATCATTTCTGTTTAATCCAAACTAATTCCAGTACTCTTTTTTAGAGTGAAATAAGTACAATATACATCAGATGAAAAAAGCAATTGAATTGCTTTTTTCCCTCTAAATCATACTTACATTTCTGGCCTCATTTACTTAAAATGCAATTGCTTTCTTTTGCTTACTGTTATAACTGTTTTGTTAGGATTGGGCCCAGTGTGCTTTCCAGAATGGAAATCCAACACTATTTTTTCTGCCAAAGTTTTTCATTTGCAGTATCAGTATGCTTAACCTTTGTAAGCATTATTTGCTTGTGTTGAGCTGTTGATTGGGGAATGGAGATGTAGTGGTGCTCCAATCTTTAGTCTCTAAAAATTGGTATAGAAGTCTGATTTGGTTAACCAGTTATGGTGAGTTTAGAGGTGTTTACATATTCCCTAATGTATGTTTAATCACAAAGGAAAACTGTAGCTCAGCACTAGTTAAAGTTACTGGTCTGCAGACTTGTGTTCATCTGGAGTAGCAGAGACATGCTCTAATTGAAGCACATTAGCACAAGTGTATAGGCAAAGCAGCACAGAGCCTTTCTGCCATTATGCTTAGCATATTCACTAGTCATGAGCATAAGCATTAACTCAAATTCTCTTAAGTTATTGCTGTCTGCAGTTGTGAGTGACAGAGAACTGTGGCTATTATCACTAGCTATTATGGAGGTCTGTAAGATTGGATGATAGAAGTGACCTACCAAGTAACAGACTCTCTCACTGAGAAAAGTTTTGCTGGTTATTTTGTGCCTTTCCCCTTGGTCATAAAAGACAGCCAGGTAGTGAAAGCTTGGACTTTCTCACAAGCCTGCAGATCATTGAAAGCAGTGAGCTTAACTGTCACAAACTAATTGTTTATGAAGGTCCAACCAGGTATTTCTTTCCAGTTGTGTTGTAGGAAGTTGGGAGATACTTTTATAACAGAGGGTATAGCATTAATGAAAAGGTGTCATGAGAAAAGATTCCTGTTAGATTATGTGGATGACACCCAATCCCTACTGAAACAAATCAGAATACACCTATGAACTTCCATATAACTGAGATTGCACCTTTTGCTATAACCTGGCCCTTAAAGGGATAGCATTTGGAGCAGGAAGAAAGTAGAGAAGAAAGTAAAAGCTTTCTAAATTAGTACATCGACAAGTCACAGAAAAGTTCTGAATGGGAACACCCCTCAGCTTGTGTCTGTGGTTTGTAGCTAAACACATAGGAAAATAGTTTATTTTCTGTGAATTCAGGCACAAAGAATGAAACAAAGGAAAGAGGATGACTATCAAGTTATGGCACATAGTTGCTTGGATTTGGTATTCAAATGTCGGTTCTATGTTTTTTCCTAGTACATCAAATGTTTTTTCTTTTGTGCTGTTTTCTCATCATTGCTATTTTACCTTACTACAGACTTTTTTTTTTTTTTTAATTAGCTTAGAAGGGACCTCAAAAGATCATCTAGTCCAATCCCCCTGCCGGAGCAGGAACCTAAACGAAATTACACAGGAAGGCGTCCAGGTGGGTCTTGAATGTCTCCAGAGAAGGAGACTCCACAACCTCCCTGGGCAGCCTGTTCCAGTGCTCTGTCACCCTCACCATAAAGAATTTTTTTCTCACGTTTAAGCGGAACCTCCTGTGTTCCAGCTTACACCCATTGCTCCTTGTCCTATCGTTGGGCATCACTGAGAAGAGCCTGGCTCCATCCTCCTGACATTCACCCTTAACATATTTATAAACATGAATGAGGTCACCCCTCAGTCTCCTCTTCTCCAAGCTAAAGAGACCCAGCAAGCAATATTGTGCTGCTGTATTTTCATACTTAGCAGATGCTTTTCCTGTTGAGGTAATTTTCAAAAAGATAATTAAAGCTGCCTTGGAAGTAGATCACACTAGAGCAGTGGTGCAAAGCAGAATAGTCTCCTACACCAGGGAAGCTGAACCATTTTATTTTAAGACAGGTGAAAGTGAGCTTTACTATACTCTTAATTATTTTGCTGTGGTCAGTAAAGCCTATACTCACAGTGGTTAAAATTATCTTCAGTGGTGGCTACACTGAATAGCAGCCTGTTGGCTGTACTCTCATTTAGCTCTGGCAATGCAAGGTATGTAACGTGACTGCAATCACCATTGATATCATTGGTCTTTTCTTTCCCTGTCTAAGGAAGATTGCCAGGCAGAGTCCAGACTCTGAAGTGGTCCTTGAAATCTGCTTTATAAACAAGAATTTAAGGAGTAAAGGGAAAAAAAAAAAAGCCCAAATGAAAAACAACATTAATGTAGTGAATTAAGTTTGCTAAAAAGCAAATGACAATTTTGGAGAGTGTTTCAGCTCTTCATAAAGTGCGTTATTTTATTGAAATGGATTTTGTGTATACTATTACAAAATACATTGAAAACTGTAAAGTAGATCTTATGCAAAACACTCATCAATGTTTCTGAGCTGGCTGTCACAATCTCAGTGGTTTTGTTCACACTTTAGTTCTTTCACAGCCTCCTGCCCAAGGCATATCTCAGTGAGGAAAGGACAAATAATGCATTTTTAATTAATTCATTCACATAAATTGAGAGGTCAGTTGAAGTGGTGTTCATATCATTGATGTGATTAATCCCACTGAAGACGTGAAAGCACTAGCAAAGGCTTTATTCTTTCTGAGTTTGAGGAAGTTATTTTAACTAACAACTTCCAGAGAAAGCACATGCTGGGTCCAAGAACATAGAAGTGACTCTTTAAGTAGATCCCTTTCTAGCCTGTGGTCTTACTGGTGCCAGGTGCCAACGCAAAGGCTTAGAAGAAAAGTTAGAAACAGAGGAAATGTCAAGCATTTACTCTGTGATATGTGATATTTATTCTGTAATCATGCTGATAGTAGTACAGTCCATTTTTATAAATGTAAAGGTGTCTTGCTAGATACAGGTGAAAGTCTGGTGGTTTTCACTGTAGGTTAGGTGATATTTTGATCTGTCAGAAACAGGCTACAACTGGCAAAGGATATAGTGATTCACGTTTGTGTGGTTTCAACAATGCTATGTAATTACCTGCTTACCTCCTTCACTTGCAGCCACTCATTCCCACAGTTTGACCAGTACAACTGTATGCGTGGCTGCTGTTTATCTGAACCAGCAGAATGACCAGGTTTAAGTTTCTAAATACCCATTTTTATTTCTTTAGAGTAGTAACAAACTTTACATTGAATCAGGCTTGGGAGAAGTGTTTCACCAGTAATAAGCTGTCGCTATTTTAATGAAGTTTTATTTTTAAAGATGGGGAATGTAAAACAGTATTGGTGGTGGATTTTTTTAAGGTACCAATGTGAGCTATGTGCTGGAATCCAGTTCAGTTCCTATGTTCCTTCTGCACCTACCCACCATTTGCCCCTTTGAAAACTCTCTGCAGCTTCTAACCCCACAACCAGACCTGTTTCTGCTGGCTCAGGAAAACTCTTCCATAGCTTCAATTGGATCTGTGTACTGTTGAGTACAAAACAAAACTTTTTAAAATGATTAGTGTAAGATTTTGCTTTTTTGGAGACTGCCATTAGCAAACAGAAAGCTTTACACACTCACAAGTAAGGTAATTAAAGCTTCACTTTGTTTCTTCCTGAAAGTTACATTCTTAACATCTTATGTTTATTATTTCCATTTCCTTTCTATTTAGACAAGCAATCTGTGAAGTAATCACTAGGCCAATCAAATATTCAGTGGAGGGCTGACTTGATGAGGTGAATTGGATGCTGCAAGAGGTCAAAATTTATAGCAAGAAACGGTTCCCTTATCTGGCTGAGGAGGTTAACAACAGTTTGCTATCATTTGCAGGCCTTGTGACTTCTTGTTAGGGATAAAGCCTCAACTAAGAAGCTTAGTTGGACAGCTGTTCTTCAACACTGTGTTAAATAAAATCTTACTTCTCTTCTAGGTGGAATAAACATGTGCCAAAACATTGTCATCATTTATGTTCTCAGTTTAGAAAGAAGGAAGATTTTCCTTTTTTAATAGCATAAAATGAATGCATAATTGATAAAGTAAGTTTACAGGATTATTCACATGAAGTTGTATGAGAGTTTCATAATGTACTTTTTCTTTCTTTTCAGCTATTGGCTAACAAACAAGGTCCACATTAAACGACCCAGCACTGGTCTCCTCATGTATACGCTTGCCACCAGATTTTGTGACGAAATTCATCTGTATGGATTCTGGCCATTCCCAAAGGATTTACATGGCAAACCAGTCAAGTATCATTATTATGATGATCTGAAGTATAGGTACTTTTCTAATGCCAGTCCTCATAGGATGCCATTAGAGTTTAAAACATTGTATGTATTACATAACAGGGGAGCTCTTAAATTAACGACAGGGAAATGCATAAAAGCATAAAGCAATAAAGTACATGTACAATAAGAACTACAGAATACACACTTCATCATAAAGATGTTCTGGAATGGCAGTGGGATCCCAGTGAGGATATGTTTCGATACCCACTAAGCCATCGGAAAAAGGAATTTTATCAGAAGTACATAACCAGCTATTATACCTATAAAGTGCTATATCACTAAGCTATCTTGACTGCAAGGGTTCAAGTAAGTGCCAGTTTAACTAAGAACAAAGCTTGAATGTATACTCAATGGTGTTTACAGGATCTAGTGACAGATTCATCATGAATTAAAGAAGAATACAGCCTCCTTACTGACTTGCCACTGTGGTCAAACAGCCCAGAGAAGAAATCCCCAGTGGGTGGAATATTTTCTTGAGCAAGTAAACCAGGCTTTGGCAGAAACTATCATGATGGAATTGAGTAGAGAAAGTGAAGTCCCCGAGATCAAACAAATCAGTAAATGCCTTCAGTCAGAGGACTGTTTCTGATCTTGTATTATAACCTCAGCTTTTGTTGCTTTTTTTCTTATTGCTGTTCGTTGGGTTTTGCTGCTTTTGAGTATTGGAACCCTTAAAGGATTTTGAGGATGTTATGAATAATTAAAAGTATATATCATATGGAATTGTCTTAGGAAAAAAAATTGTAACAGTGGGAGGGTAGAGGGAAACATCAAATATTTTATCAATTGTTATTGTGTTGTATCCTGCTGTCACACAACCCTTAACATCCCAATTGATTTTCTAGCTACCACTGTCAATACGTTCAGATTTGAAGACATAGGAGAAGGTGCCCTTATTTTTGGTACCAAAGATTACTCTGATACATATTTTTTTTCCTTTCCTTGAAGAAATGTTGTAGATTTAGTATGATGTTTCTTTGTTGTTGAAGGGAACGTATTCTTTATGTTTAAATTTTTGAATTAAGCATCTAAAGCAAAGCCTCTTTACTGACTTTGTATATAGAATTTCATTCTTCAGAAAAATCTGCAGGACTAAAGAAATTATTTCATACATTCAAATATATATATATATTTAAATATATATA
>NW_010308483.1:0-13098 GCF_000700745.2 Antrostomus carolinensis
TATTATTATGCTTAGGGGTAAAGAGGCCATTTTAAACCAACAAACCAATGAAATTTCTTATTATGATTAGCATACCGAGAGCACAGCTACCTTTGCATCCCCCTGGATTACCACATACTTTATAAATCCTGAGGTTTAATCATCCAAGCTGTTGTCCACTGTGTGCCTGACCATGGCTACTAGGTACTACCTTATTCATATAAGGAAAACAAGTAGAATAATACAACTATTATTACAACTAATCTTTCTGACTATACTGTTGTAACCCCCTCATGTACAACCTACCTGTAGTGAACTGAAGCTGATGGTGCACCAGTTGTGCTCAATCCTTCACTAGTGCGGCACTGCTATAGCTAGAGGAAAAACACCACTTTATGCATCATTCCTGTAATTATAGGGGTGATTAGAAATGTGAAAGAGGAGCATGCAGTAAAGGTGATACATGCAACTGTAAAGCATATGTGTAGGGGCAATCAGGCTGTTTCAAAAGTAAATGCCATAGGACGAGCATCAGATGTGGTCCTTTCGTCACCTCTTCATACAGCACAGTGAGACACTGATGCAATACATAATGTATTGGTTTGTGCTCTTTGTTTTCCATTATGTTAAACTGTCTTTAAGAAGATGAGTGTAATTTCTATTTGTGTGATACTGAAATGTACATGCATTTCCCGTCTATGGAAATTCTTTAACTATGCACTTCATACCATTGTCCAGACTCTATAGGTCTTAGCTAGACCTCTCTTAAGCCTTCATAAACAACTACTATGTATCTCCTTCCTTGTTTGTACCAAGAATGAGGAGCAGGGACCTGACAAGGTTCAGGACTCTCCTGCTAGAAGGGCCAAAGCTAACAAGGTGGGCTGTGGAAAATTGGACTAGCTGCTTGTGATGTTTCTGGAGGAATAAGAGGATAGGGTGGGCACTTGTGCTTCTTGGGAATCCCTTCCCTCCAGAAGTCACAACCCATACTGTACAAATAATTTCTCAGTGACAGGTACAAGACTGGCTTTCTTGGGACTCAGCATGAGCAAAAAAGGCAGTGGAGTCATGGATGCTCCAGTCTGTTGCTGCAGTGTTATACCTAGATCTGATCTTCTTTATAGTGTCAGAGTTCTATAATAACATCTTTTTTTGTATTTCTTGATAATTTTTTCTAGTTCTTCTTGGCCAGATCTTCAAAGGCATTTATATGCCACCTCAATTTGAATTCGTTGGGCATTAGATACCTAGATGCAGGCTGGGCACAAAGAGGTTTGAGGACTGAGTGCATGTTTCCTCTGCTGAGTACGCTGTGCTGGGCATTCCTTTCAAGTGATCCCTGTCTTTCCTTACTTTCTTCGCTATGGTACAGGCTTCAGCTATGTGTTATGCTGCACATATACAAACATTTCAAACAGAAAGCCCTAAGGTATTTTACTGCAAAGTCTGTTCTGGTGAACTTCAAGCTTAAAACAATTTTCCTATTGACTTCACTTAGGTGCCGGGGTGGCATATATATTTTAAGGATATAGAGTTATGCAAATTCCTTCATTTGAGTAATGAGAAAGTAGGGGATGATAATTTCAAATAGTTACCTGCCTCTTATGTGATGTGAAAGATGCTCTGTATTCTACATGGTGTTGCACTGAAAATGACAGCTGGTCTAGGTGGTGTTTTAGTTCCTGAATATGTGTATGTAAGGTGCATCAGGATGACACTTGGTTTGACTTTAAATTGTATCCTTTGACATCAGTTTAGGTGCTGAAGACAGGAGACAGCTTTCATTCAAAAGATTCAGGGACAGCAAGTGCTTTGAAGGAAAACCTTTCAATTCAGTGCTTAATTCCCCCTGTTGTTTTCATATAGCCTAGGGCTAGGGGAGAA
Source organism: Antrostomus carolinensis (assembly GCF_000700745.2). NCBI lineage: Eukaryota > Metazoa > Chordata > Aves > Caprimulgiformes > Caprimulgidae > Antrostomus > Antrostomus carolinensis. The sequence goes on from NW_010308483.1 coordinate 1,867, forward strand.
GGTTGACTTTTTTGCATGTAACAATATATCTGTGAACTCTGGATTTCCTTAAAGGAGTTGCCCAGGCTTAAGTGTGCTGTCCAGGCAAAGAAAGTCAGGGCAAAGGGAGAGAAGGATGGGTGACACACTAGCAAGTGGAGAGATGCAGATGATAAATAAATGTAATTCTTTACAGCCATAAAACCATCTGAAATTTTGAATGAACTTTTGAACATTTGTAAATCTGTTAATGTTACAAACAGGAATTTGTTATGGTGAACCTGAAGCAAACAAGCAAATCAAATAACTCTCTTGTTTCTAAATATTCAGATTTTAATTGGCAGTTCTGAACTTTTGACAACCTAAGGATTAAAGTTTCTTCTTTAGAACCAGTTGATCCTTTTTTCTTTAACAGAGAATAGACTCGAGGTACAAAAAAACAAAGGAAAAAAAAAAGAAAATAATAAAAGGAGAAAGAAGAAAGCAAAATAAACCTTAGAAACTAAGCTAAGTCTTTCTGGCTTCTATTCTTTCTCTCTCTCTCTTCTATTCTCTCTCCCTACTTTCTCACTCCACCTCTTGACTGTATCATACTGTGTTGCTGGTTGCTGAGGTGCTGCTTCACCTTCTGCAATGTTGCTTGATCTTTGATTTCCTGTGAAGCACAATGAATCTTACATTAGAGTGTGCAGAATCAGGTGGTACACCATCTGTTCCTAGGCTCTGAAAACACTGAGTAACAGAGAGCAACAGAAAGCAACAGCTACACCAATTTCATCAGAATATTCATATTCTCACAATAACAAACAAGCAGATGCCTCTGTTTTCAAGCACAGAAAAGCAGTTTCATTTTTCAACAGTTACCTATTAAATCTCACGTTGAGGTTTTTTTAAGTAAAATACATATAATATTCATGAACGTAGCTCAGTCATAAAATATGTTAACCAATTCATGCTACTTAGGTGATTTGGTGTTATGAAGACCATGTGACATAGACTGCAATGTAGTGTTAATTTAACTGTATTTAATAACATCTGTGCATGCAGTGACCAAAAGACAGCTGGAACAGCTGCGAAACTGTGGTACTAACATAGTGAAGCATAGGTAATGCAGAAGATTGGTGAATCCCTAGTTGCCAACCTATGATAACACTTTTTTTTTTATAATGTGCAGTAACATTATGTTAAGAAAGCGTTATGTGTACCTGAATTGCCGTTAGAAATCTCTGTGCTACCATACTAAACTTTGCGAATCACAGGCTACAACTATTTTAACTGTTTTCTTAACTGCAGTTTAATCAGACAAAAATGAAATACCTTGAGTGCCTTAAAATATGCTTGTTGGTTGAGAATAATTCAGCTATAAAGTCAAAGCTGCTAAAATATACTTCTAATTCTTTAATGTTCTTCTCCATATTAGTGCTAGAACAGCTTAAGTCAGATTTACAGGAGCCCAAAATTACTTTAACTACTTTGCTGAGCATTGTACTTATTGTAGAAGAAACTAGAAGAAAGATTTATTATATTTTTAGAAACCATTTAAAAAGCTTCATTGATCTTCCTGCACTTTAACTTTCCAACGCACTTGTTTTGAAGCATTACATTACAAGGGTAATATAAATGTTCAAAAAAAAGTGCTTCTGTCAAAAAAAAAAAAAAATTAGGAAATCAGGGAAAGAAAGAAAGAAAGAGACTTTTCTGACACTAGTACATCAGTACCTCTAATGCCCTCTGTCTCTGAATATACACTGAAAATAAAGTGTATCTCATGGCTAGACTCACCTATTCCCAATATTGCAGCTTTTCAATAGTTGAAAGGGTCCTATAAGAAAGATGGGGACAGACTTTTTAGCAGAGCTGGTAGTGATAGGACATGGGGTTTTAAAACTAAAAAAGAATAGATTCAGACTAGATGTAAGGAAGGAATTTTTCACAATAAGGGTGGTGAGATACTGGAACAGGTTGCCCAGAGAGGTGGTAGGGGATCCATCCATGGAAACATTCAAGGACAGGCTGGACAACCTGCTCTAGTTGAAGATGTCCCTGCTTACTGCACAGGGCTCAGACTAAATGACCTTTAAAATCCCTTCCAACCCAAACCATTATGTGATTCTATGATTTAATAATACAATGAATGATCTTGAGAAAGTTATTGTGTGCTACAGGTTATTCAGATATGAACAGGGACAATAATGATGATTTGGTTTTGTATACAGAGGCCTCAGAAATGTTCACGTATTTTACAACCATACATTTGTGTTGCTTTGTAACTGCCTTGAAAGATTATGTATGTTTAGCTGGCATCCACATATAGAGTTGTATAATCATGTAATACAGAAGTATACTAATATTTGTATTATTTTATAAATGTATTTTATAAATGTGTATAAATGTAGTTATACAGATACGCAAATATACAAAACCGCTTTGTCATGAAAGAAGGTCACCGTATGGTTGTAAAATAATTGAAGATGTCTGCATCAAATATATTGTACTAGCACAAAGAAAAAAAATCCTGCCTAAAAAAAAAATGCTGAGCCCCTCACTGTTGCAAACAAGGCACTGGAGAAAAAAGTCAGATGACTTAAAAAGCTGACACAAACACAGTCTGTGGGCTTGGCAAATGTTAGAAGCAAAATTGATTTTGCATTGTCTGAGTTTGGAATGACTGATGTTGAGATCTATTTGTTAGTGTTCAGAGGAGCTAAGACTTTTGGCACATAGGGATAAACACAGAATATGAAAGTAAAATGCAGTAGGAAAAAAACCCACTTAAATTAGACATGACTTCTGGCTCAGCCCTACACTTTAGGTCTAATTGCGATGATCAATTAAAAGATTTCTTATTGCTTAACGTGCAGGTATGTCCTAAGATCAATGAGGCTTAGAAGTCCTGCAGTCAGATGTCCTAAGCTCTCAACCTTTGAAAATTGAGCTGTAAGAGATGCTTCCATCTCATTCTTCTCCTTGAAGCCTTCAGGAACATGTGTCACTTTATTCTTTGTCTGTTAATTGTTTATTTGACTGTAAGAGAACCTGACCCTCCATTCACTGACCCAAACAGCAATATTTCTGTTGAACTCATTGGATTTGACTGCACTGTTGCTCCTTGGGGGTCAGTCTCTGAACCGATGTAAACACATGGGTGTCATACATGCTGAAAAAAAGCAAATATCTGGACAGAGATAAGCTGTTAGTAGGAGAGTAGGTTCCTTGTTTTTCACCAGCTTGTGTAGCAATGTCTGTGAATATAAACCACAATGTAGTGAAAATTGAGCTACCTCTAAAGGAGGAATTAGGAGCAGTCCAGTTACAATAGATTAAAGTTACATCCTGGATAATTTATTTTGCTTTGCAAAGTAAGTGAGGGATGTATATTTCATCCAGCTCTCCTATAGCTATAGCATAGCTGCAAATTATTTATGCCTTCAGATGTAAGGAAGCACAGCCTCTGGTCTCAAAACAGGTTACTGAGATAGAGTTTGGGCTGTGACTTTGTCCACACTGTCCACTGTGGTATACCTAGAAATCAGGGGCAAAATGGTGCTGTATCAGTGTGGCTGGAGCCTTATTCCTGTCCTTCGTATGTAATGCCGACATAAGCCAGGCAAAGGATCCTTTTTGTGGGGTAAGAAATGGACACTCGCTCCCCCAAATCACACATTTGTTCATGTAGGTTCACCAAGCAGTGTCTGCCCTGTTCAACTGGGCCAAATTTTGAACTGATCTTGCTCGTACTCTTATTCAGATATGAGAAGGATTTCCTGAATAACATAGTGATGACCAGGGCTGTTAGTGTTTTCCAACAGCTGATCTCACAAACAATCAATTCAAAGTTAATCAAACTGATTACTACATTTTTCTCTTAAAGTGAGAGTAGAAGGGGTATGTGAAGCTGAACAGGAGCCTGTAAATACAAAGTCCTGACAGCAGGAAAGAGGTTATTCTCTAGTTCCTTCAAGGTGCTTTGTGATATCAGCTTCTGTTCAGGAACTCCTGGGATCATGTCATGTTAACAATTGCTATGGACCAGAATGAACTGGGGTGCAGATGTGTCTGGGGAGGGGCTATGTGCTAGGATCAGCCAGTTGCCAGGGTATTGGCACTGGAGGCAACAGAAAATGAGTCTATGCTTCCAGGAGAACATGGACAGAGTTGGAAGGGGAAACGGGGATGGTGTGAGATTGGACTTGATTTATATATCTGTTTGGATTTAAACCTTTAACCATATAATATTTTTCTCCAGCGCTTCTTAAAATTTCATTATCTATTGCAATACAAGCCTAAATTAAAATTAATGCTGACCCCTTGACTTGAATAGGTGATGACTTTAAATTTCTGGGAGCTAAATTTGCCTATGTTCACATTTCTTTCAATTACAATGACAGCAATTTTAATTTAGACTAATATTATCTGGTACATATTTGTCTTTCTGCTGCCAACTAGGATCTCCATGGAGAACCTGAGAGATTGTGACATAATTAGTAGAGATAATTTCTAAAATGCCAAAAGTGAGTAAAGTTGCAGGCAATCCCTTCTTGAATTTACTTGTCAATTTTTTTGCTAAAATATATTATGATTCTCATTTGTTTAATACTTGTGAAAAACTACAAAGTACTTAACAGTAGCTATACTCTACATTAACTTTTTACTATAATACCTATTTATGATTTTATTAATTTTAATAGAATTAATTAATAATGTTAAATAACATTTAGATTTATTATATTGTAAGTGAATTCATGTATTAAAGGCATCTTATGAAAGAAAGTGGCACTGAAATATTTTAAGGCCCCCATATCATTGAAATAGTTGTTGCCCATCTGTGTCATATATACTGTAGAAATTTGCAATGATAGATGCAACCTGAAATTATCCCACAGCTGAAAAGCTGTCATGTAACAGATTTTGGAGGTTTGCCTGATACTAAATGCTAGCAATCTCTATCACTATGTACCAGACTCTAAGCCGCAGTTGAGATTTCACCAGACTGGATGTGTTTGGTCTGAAACATCAGAATGATACTGAATCACAGTTTAACATGTATTTTCTTTTATTTAAACTACTGCAATGATAAATCCTGCTTAATATGAGATTTCTGAATGCAGAAATTTGTGCTAGGATCTGTGCACTCATAACTACATTAATACAAACATAGGCTGACAACTGACTTCTCATTGACAAGAACAGTAGCAAGAATTTTACTTATTTCTTTTGACCAGATTAAGTCAAAAGTCTGATATCACCCTCATATTTTGGAAGGTGAAATCACATCAATTATTCATTCTGCTATAAATTACCCCTTAAAAATTATAACCTCATTTTGTGCTCTATTACCTGTGCTTATGGAGAAAAGTGCATCTACATTTAAGCCCAGTTGTGAATATATAATAGTCAAAGGTTTTATACACAGTTAACAAAAAACCTTATTTGTCAAAATACTCTACTTTATGCCAAGCTAATAACTAGTTTCATTTGCATCAGCTTCAGACAGTATATGTGAAGCTGACACTGAGATTTTGCCTTTCTTGATTGAAAACAGGCAGGTGAAAAAAAAAACCCCAAAAAAACAAACCAGAAAAAAACCCACCCCAGTACATTTTAGAAAAATACTAATTGGATGGTGTTCTTTTTACTGAAGAAAATTCTTGCTCCAGGTGTTAGATGGTTGATCTTCATATCATCTTTTGAGAAAACACAACATATATTGAAATTTATGTTGAAGTATAAATATTATAATACTGTTTTGCTGGGGTCTGAGTTAGAGCAGCAATGTGCAATGCATTGGCAGTGCTTAATAACTTCTAACCTATGTATATTCTTATGCCTTCACGTGTGGGTGGCAGCTTACCCATCAGCAAGAAGACTATCATATGAGGTTACATGCTTTGTTGCTTAAAATACGTACAGATAAGTCTGACTATTTGAACCTAGTCTGATTATATTTGCTGCTTATTGTATTTGAATAGTAAGTGGGTGTCTTCTTTCAAAAATTAAAATATACAAGTGCCATTTGGCCCTTGTATGTATTTGTTAGTGATGTTTGACATGATTGACTCATTGCCTCTGTACTTGTCTGATTTATTTTAATGGCTTAGGTATGTGAACTAGCATTTGCAGTTCTTTTAGTAATAAGAATAGTGTTGGATATGAAAGGACAAAGAAAAATTGCTTTTTCACCATTTGTTAAAGCGTTACAAAGATGCTTTAGATCTGGGTAAATCTGATAATTATATAAATTTAAAAAATTATTGAACATGAGCCTAATTCAGAGTTCAAAGAGAGGAATGTGGACTCTTCACTCCCTGTTTCTACCAGCAGCTGAGCTGAATATTAGAACAAACTGGAAATGACAAACTTTTCATATTTAGGGTACATGGAGTAATGGAAGAAAAAGACTGGGGAAACTCTTCAACTTGACAGTTCTGTGAATTTGCCCACTGGTTTTCAGGAATACTGTTACTTGAGTTTCCTTATAAGATGTGGAATGACCCAAGAGTCCTATATATTTGTGTGTACATAAGTATTTTTTTTTTTCAATATAAAACAGGCATAATGTAGGATTTCACAGTACCATTTCCCAGGTTTTGCATGGCCAGTAAAAAAAGATGGTTTACATTTAAACTGTTTTCTCAGCTCTTGACATCTCTACACATGACTACCACCACCAAAAGAAAATACACTTCCTCTCAAACACCGGTATGTTTGTCTGGAAGTGCTCTAAGAAATTTGCACCACAAGATACAAACCCACCAAGACTCACAAAAAGGATAAATCATATCAAAGTTTAATAGTGTCTGAAAAAATAGTGCTGGATTTTTCAGGAATTTTTCAAGAATACTCCCTACATTCATAAGCTTTTAACATGTCCTGCTGTAGTCTGCCCAATGAGGGATTTTTTGTCCTTTGCAGACTATCTTTAATTGGAAAATTGTTTAATAAATCCTCGCATTTTATCTCATCAAAGAGAGACATAGTGTGTGTAAATATTCATTACCACTTCATGTTTAAAACCACTTTGATAAATTAACTTCATAACCTTTAGAGAACAGGAAGAGACAGGAAGCCTGGATGTAACAGAGACAGTGCATTTAAAAAATGGAATAAAAAAAATGTAACTCAACACAGTCTTTTGAAAATGTGCTTAGAAAGATTTTGATTGTGTCTACTGGTATAAAGATTCACATCAGTTCTCTTAGAAGAGAAGATTAATTACCTGCTTGAGCTACCAGTCTCACTCTTCTGTCCATAGAAGTAGATTTGTCCACTGGCTTAATATAACTTTAAGGTCACTGTGAATCTAACCACTGTGCATATTTAATAACCACAATGACATAGAGTAGGAAAGTTCAGCTGTCCGAGACAAGTAGCAGATAACCCTGCATGCTGCCCACTCCTCATACTTGGACATGAAACACTAGTCATCTGGGACTTTGTGTTGGGTTTGTGTGTGTATGGTGGGGGGACCATTTTTTGGTAGTAGGGGAAGGGGCCACCTTGTGACAGCAAAAGCTCCCTTGGCTCCAAGTCGCATTCCACCCCCCCTGCCCTGCCCAGGCTGGGCCAATGATGGGGGAGGACAGAGAACCTCAGACACCCTGTTCAAACTCATGGAGTAGGAGAAGGCAAAGGAGGCCCCTGCAGCCCATGGAAGTTCAACAGCAGAGCAGATAACCATGTGTAGACCATGGAGGATTCCATGCTGGAGCAGAAAAGCTGAGGCTGAGGACAAGTGTGACTGAATCGAGACCCCGAGAGACAACACCAGAGCGGAGAGGGACCCCAAGAACTGGGGTGGGTAGGAAGTGCGCTGGACCGGAGTCTGCAGCCCGTGGATGTCCCCATGCCAGAGCTGGGAGCTGAGCCCAAAGAAGTCCATGACTCCATGGGAATCTCGCATTGGAACACCTTGTTCCTGGACTTTCATGCTGGGAAGAGTGGCAATGGTGAACTGACTGCGACCCCATTCCCTGTCCCCTGTGCTGCCGGGGTTGGAGAAGGTAGAGAAATTGGGAGCAAAGTGATTTGAGCCTGGGAAAAAGGGAGGGGGGAAAGAAGGTATTGTAAGATGTGGTTGTTATGTCTCACTGTGCTACTCAGATGAATAGCAACAAATTAAATTGGTTTTTCTTCCCCAAGTTGAGTCTGTTTTGCCCATGACCATAACTGGTGAGTTAGACATCTCTGTCCTTCATCCTAGTCCGTGCCCCCTTTGTTGTGATTCCCTTCCCATCTTACCAGGTGGAGGGAGTGAGTGCAGGACTGCATGATCCTACTGTGGTTAGACCACTGCTGACTTTAATGACAGTATGTCTTAGTCCAAATTTGACAATGCAGTCTGGTCTCATTTACTTTAAAATGGTGTCAAGATCATTCTCTGAACTCATTTCTTCAATCCTTCAGATGATCAAATTGCTCCTTTGCATTTTTTCCCATATTGTGTGAGGTTTGCACTGCTTGCCTTCACCGTTAAGGTTCTCCAGGGCCTGTCTCCACCTCTCTATATCCTCCCTATTCACACCCGAGTCTTCACAATTCACTTGTACCTTCATTCACCTCTGTGCTTTCTGTCCCTCTGCTCTTCATGACCAGGAAAATCTTCCCGTAAGTACATACACAACTACTTTATCCTCCTCCTTTCACCCCTGCCTCAAAAATCTTTTCTTTGGGGACATAAATCTTAGCAAACAGCTGACAGCAATCATGATGTGAATTTGCTTTGACCCCCATCGATCTTAGTGACCGATATTGTCTCATTTTTTCCTTGTATTCCTCTATACGTATCTGTTGTCTCTTATATACTTCAAGAATGTATCAATAATATTTACAGAGCTAGCTGCAGAATAGAGAGAAAATAGCTGATATAACTTTAAATGTAATGGTTTGATCATCAGCAGTAGTCTCATGTGCAGTATAGACATGCCCTTAAATAGTAAACTCGCTGAAGCAAAGCCTACTTTTTTAGCAGGAGTAGCATAGCTTCAGTTTGTAAATACTTCTTAAGTATGAAGGCAATGCAAATAATTACTAATAATGCCAACAAAAAAACATCCTGTTACCAGATAAGCTGATTATCAGCTGAAGCAGAAGTAGAGGTCTTGTCTGCATGAAATGTTGAGAAACAAGCAAATAAAGTATCCTATATCACTTTGTACAAGCCCTCTTCAAGGTTTGCTTGTGCTAAGGCTCAACAGCATATGCTCATCATGCAATTTCTTCTGGTTTAATTAGAGATCTGTGAGGAGTGAATTCTCTGGAGATAAAATCTTCTGCTTATCCTATCCACTAATTATCTGCTTTTTCTTTGAACAGATATTTGATATTAGAATCTACTGTTCTTGAGTGGGAAAAAAAGTTATTCTGACCTTTGATGTGACATAATGCATAGTGAATGAATACATGAATGTGATGAAATGTAGTTAGATCAGTCTTTGGAGTGCTCAGATTTGCAGCACATAAAAAGAATTATGTGAGAAATCTTGAGAGATTGCTACCTTTTTTCAACCCCCCCCCCCCCCCCCAATATCAATTTAATTGCAAACCACTAGGTGCTGTTATTCACAAACCAGTGAGGTCTGCTTTCCTAGCTAGTTTGATTCATTTAGGTATTTGCTGAAAAGAAATGTCAGTTCTTTTAAAATAGAGTGGGACATTATTTTTCCTCTCTATTTAAGCATTGTATGAGAAATATTTCAGGTACTGAGGCACCTTAAAAGAACTCTTACAAAAGTTAAGAATGTTGAAGGGCAAAAATAATTTTGACAAAAAGTAAAAAGAATGGTCAATATTAGAAAGAAGAAGATGGTAGAGGCACAGTGATAGTGAGTAGCAGGAGCTAGGTGCTACTGTTCAGAGGTTATCTGTCAGTTTTGGAGATTTTAATGTTTCCATGTTTTCCTTCACAGTGTTACTGGATGGATCAAACTTGAATGTTGCTGTGAGAAATATATTTATGGGTATCTTTGCTGCAGTATAACAGGTAGGACTATGATACTGTTGTATTGTAAATTCTCCTTCTGAGAGTTTATAATTCCTTGATGCCAAGCATGCTGCTTGGCCGTGCTTGGCATCGAGGGAGGCGGGAGGAAGCAGGTACCCCTGGGGCTCAGTAGCTGGAGCGGCTCCTTGAGCTGCTAATTTGATGCCCCCTCAGGCTGAGAAGGGCATGGTCCCTTATCACTCTCCTCGGGGAATGCCTCTAACCACTAAGCTATTACATATGGTTCCTCCTTTGGATTTATTTTTGAAATAAACAATGAGATCTACTCAAAGAGCAATTGCTAAAGCTTCCCTCAGGACAGGATTCAGGGCTGAGGGTCCCAAGTGGCAAGGGAGTGTCTGTCTGCTCACAGCCCAGACCTGGGAATTGAAATTCCAGAGGAGAGAAGGGATTGCAGACATGATTGGCATTTCCTATTAGCTAGACATAGGAGATTCCCAGCTCCTTAGGCAGCTTCCCTACTCTATATGTTTTTTTTTTTCAGAGCATCTTTTGGAGGTGCCTAATTTTTCAACTAAATGGCTCTGAGAGGTTAGACATTACCTCAGGTCTCGGTACTCCAGTTGAGGGGTTAGAGGCACCTGGTGCTAGCAATAACATGAATAGGAGCAACAGATTCTTACCCTGGGTCATGCTCTCTACCTTCACCTCAATTTATTAATTACCTTGGATCTGATAAAGTATGACTCTTTTCAGAGGGCTCAGGAAGAGGACATTAGGATACAGGGAACTTTTAGCTTCACTATTAGACAGTGTCAGATTGTTCTTACCCCAACAACTGAACTCTTTATGTGGCAGTCACTGACTTCATAAAGTTCTGACCTCTCCTTAATATGCAGCACTTACATAAAGCAGGGAGAGAACCAAAACTGTAATTTCATGTGTAAGAAATCTCCAACCAGAGGCCCTGCACCAGTTTTATGCCAGTGTGTATTCTTGGACTTCTGAGGAGCTGCTTCTAATACATACTGATTGGATGAGATCTAAATCAGGCCTATAATGCTGCAGATAGTTCAGTTTACTACCCTCACTTCATTGTATTCCACTTTTTAATATAAAGTTAATGTATTTATGAGAAAGGCATAAATAAAATACTGTAAAAGTACTGGAGAAGGAATATTTTCCTTTAGACAAAGTATATATATATATGTAAAATAAGACAGACTTGGTATCTTGAGTAAATCCCATGCTACTTTCACAGAAATAGCAGCATTAACTATAAAATCCCAGTGGATTTTCATTCCTCACTCTTT